>NW_026907607.1:0-145209 GCF_028389875.1 Rhea pennata | reverse complement strand
GGGCATGGGAAGCAGCATGCTGCGTGCCCAGAAGACATCCCGCACTGTCCTGCCTGCCACGGGGCTGCTTCTGAGCACGGAGGCACGCCTACAAGCCAGCTGAGCATGGGGCTTTGCCTAAGAGTCAGGGAAGTGGCGAGCAGAACAAGGGATGTTGCTGCACAGCTTCCCTCGCAGGCAGATTCCCTCCTGGGGCGCTTACTTCTCTTGCCTTAGTGCCCTGCTTTGTTTGGGAGGCTGTTTGCGGACAGCAGCACACACAGCGGGAAGGTGCGCGCGCTGGCCAGCTCAAGTCTCGGCACATAGAAGCGCAAGCCAGGCACCTGCTCGCAGTTTGTCCCGGGCATGGGAAGCAGCATGCTGCGTGCCCAGAAGACATCCCGCACTGTCCTGCCTGCCACGGGGCTGCTTCTGAGCACGGAGGCACGCCTACAAGCCAGCTGAGATGGGCTTTGCCTAAGAGTCAGGGAAGTGTTGAGCGGAACAAGGGATGTGCTGGCACAGGTTCCCTCGCAGGCAGATTCCCTCCTGGGGCGCTTACTTCTCTTGCCTTAGTGCCCTGCTTTGTTTGGAGGCTGTTTGCGGACAGCAGCACACACAAGCGGGAAGGTGCGCGCTGGCCAGCTCCAAGTCTCGGCACATAGAAGCGCAAGCCAGGCACCTGCTCGCAGTTTGTCCCGGGCGTGGGAAGCAGCATGCTGCGTGCCCAGAAGACATCCCGCACTGTCCCTGCCTGCCATGGGGCTGCTTCTGAGCACGGAGGCACGCCTACAAGCCAGCTGAGATGGGCTTTGCCTAAGAGTCAGGGAAGTGGCGAGCGGAACAAGGGATGTGCTGCACAGCTTCCCTCGCAGGCAGATTCCCTCCTGGGGCGCTTACTTCTCTTGCCTTAGTGCCCTGCTTTCTTTGGAGGCTGTTTGCGGACAGCAGCACACACTGCGGGAAGGTGCGCGCTGGCCAGCTCCAAGTCTCGGCACATAGAAGCGCAAGCCAGGCACCTGCTCGCAGTTTGTCCCGGGCATGGGAAGCAGCATGCTGCGTGCCCAGAAGACATCCCGCACTGTCCTGCCTTCCTCGGGGCTGCTCTGAGCACGGAGGCACGCCTACAAGCCAGCTGAGATGGGCTTTGCCTAAGAGTCAGGGAAGTGGCGAGCGGAACAAGGGATGTGCTGGCACAGCTTCCCTCGCAGGCAGATTCCCTCCTGGGGCGCTTACTTCTCTTGCCTTAGTGCCCTGCTTTGTTTGGAGGCTCTTTGCGGACAGCAGCACACACAGCGGGAAGGTGCGCGCTGGCCAGCTCCAAGTCTCGGCACATAGAAGCGCAAGCCAGGCACCTGCTCACAGTTTGTCCCGGGCGTGGGAAGCAGCATGCTGCGTGCCCAGAAGACATCCCGCACTGTCCTGCCTGCCACGGGGCTGCTTCTGAGCACGGAGGCACGCCTACAAGCCAGCTGAGATGGGCTTTGCCTAAGAGTCAGGGAAGTGGCGAGCGGAACAAGGGATGTGCTGCACAGCTTCCCTCGCAGGCAGATTCCCTCCTGGGGCGCTGACTTCTCTTGCCTTAGTGCCCTGCTTTGTTTGGAGGCTGTTTGCGGACAGCAGCACACACAGCGGGAAGGTGCGCGCTGGCCAGCTCCAAGTCTCGGCACATAGAAGCGCAAGCCAGGCACCTGCTCGGAGTTTGTCCGGGCATGGGAAGCAGCATGCTGCGTGCCCAGAAGACATCCCGCACTGTCCTGCCTGCCACGGGGCTGCTTCTGAGCACGGAGGCACGCCTACAAGCCAGCTGAGATGGGCTTTGCCTAAGAGTCAGGGAAGTGGCGGAGCGGAACAAGGGATGTGCTGCACAGCTTCCCTCGCAGGCATATTTCCCCCCTGGGGTGCTTACTTCTCTTGCCTTAGTGCCCTGCTTTGTTTGGAGGTGTTTGCGGACAGCAGCACACACAGCGGGAAGGGTGCGCGCTGGCCAGCTCCAAGTCTCGGCACATAGAAGCGCAAGCCAGGCACCTGCTCGCGGTTTGTCCCGGGCATGGGAAGCAGCATGCTGCATGCCCAGAAGACATCCCGCACTGTCCTGCCTGCCACGGGGCTGCTTCTGAGCACGGAGGCACACCTACAAGCCAGCTGAGATGGGCTTTGCCTAAGAGTCAGGGAAGTGGCGAGCGGAACAAGGGATGTGCTGCACAGCTTCCCTCGCAGGCAGATTCCCTCCTGGGGCGCTTAATTCTCTTGCCTTAGTGCCCTGCTTTGTTTGGAGGCTGTTTGCGGACAGCAGCACACACAGCGGGCAGGTGCGCGCTGGTCAGCTCCAAGTCTCGGCAGATTGAAGCGCAAGCGAGGGCACCTGCTCGCAGTTTGTCCCGGGCATGGGAAGCAGCATGCTGCGTGCCCAGAAGACATCCCGCACTGTCCTGCCTGCCACGGGGCTGCTTCTGAGCACGGAGGCACACCTACAAGCCAGCTGCGATGGGCTTTGCCTAAGAGTCAGGGAAGTGGCGAGAGGAACAAGGGATGTGCTGCACAGCTTCCCTCGCAGGCAGATTCCCTCCTGGGGCGCTTACTTCTCCTGCCTTAGTGCCCTGCTTTGTTTGGAGGCTGTTTGCGGACAGCAGCACACACAGCGGGAAGGTGCGCGCTGGCCAGCTCCAAGTCTCGGCACATAGAAGCGCAAGCCAGGCACCTGCTCGCAGTTTGTCCCGGGCATGGGAAGCAGCATGCTGCGTGCCCAGAAGACATCCCGCACTGTCCTGCCTGCCACGGGGCTGCTTCTGAGCACGGAGGCACGCCTACAAGCCAGCTGAGATGGGCTTTGCCTAAGAGTCAGGGAAGTGGCGAGCGGAACAAGGGATGTGCTGCACAGGTTCCTCGCAGGCAGATTCCTCCTGGGGGCGCTTACTTCTCTTGCCTTAGTGCCCTGCTATGTTTGGAGGCTCTTTGCGACAGCAGCACACACAGCGGGAAGGTGCGCGCTGGCCAGCTCCAAGTCTCGGCACATAGAAGCGCAAGCCAGGCACCTGCTCGCAGTTTGTCCCGGGCGTGGGAAGCAGCATGCTGCGTGCCCAGAAGACATCCCGCACTGTCCTGACCTGCCACGGGGCTGCTTCTGAGCACGGAGACACGCCTACAAGCCAGCTGAGATGGGCTTTGCCTAAGAGTCAGGGAAGTGGCGAGCGGAACAAGGGATGTGCTGCACAGCTTCCCTCGCAGGCAGATTCCCTCCTGGGTGCTTACTTCTCTTGCCTTAGTGCCCTGCTTTGTTTGGAGGCTGTTTGCGGACAGCAGCACACACAGCGGGAAGGTGCGCGCTGGCCAGCTCCAAGTCTCGGCACATAGAAGCGCAAGCCAGGCACCTGCTCGCAGTTTGTCCCGGGCATGGGAAGCAGCATGCTGCGTGCCCAGAAGACATCCCGCACTGTCCTGCCCGCCATGGGGCTGCTTCTGAGCACGGAGGCACGCCTACAAGCCAGCTGAGATGGGCTTTGCCTAAGAGTCAGGGAAGTGGCGGCGGAACACGGGATGTGCTGCACAGGTTCCCTCGCAGGCAGATTCCCTCCTGGGGCGCTGACTTCTCTTGCCTTAGTGCCCTGCTTTGTTTGGAGGCTGTTTGCGGACAGCAGCACACACAGCGGGAAGGTGCGCGCTTGCCAGCTCCAAGTCTCGGCACATAGAAGCGCAAGCGAGGCACCTGCTCGCGGTTTGTCCGGGCATGGGAAGCAGCATGCTGCGTGCCCAGAAGACATCCCGCACTGTCCTGCCTGCCACGGGGCTGCTTCTGAGCACGCAGGCACGCCTACAAGCCAGCTGAGATGGGCTTTGCCTAAGAGTCAGGGAAGTGGCGAGCGGAACAAGGGATGTGCTGCAACAGGTTCCCTCGCAGGCAGATTCCTCCTGGGGGCGCTTACTTCTCTTGCCTTAGTGCCCTGCTTTCTTTGGAGGCTGTTTGCGGACAGCAGCACACACAGCGGGAAGGTGCGCGCTGGCCAGCTCCAAGTCTCGCACATAGAAGCGCAAGCGAGGCACCTGCTCGAGGTTTGTCCCGGCATGGGAAGCAGCATGCTGCGTGCCCAGAAGACATCTCGCACTGTCCTGCCTGCCACGGGGCTGCTTCTGAGCACGGAGGCACGCCTACAAGCCAGCTGAGATGGGCTTTGCCTAAGAGTCAGGGAAGTGGCGAGCGGAACAAGGGATGTGCTACACAGCTTCCCTCGCAGGCAGATTCCCTCCTGGGGCGCTTAGTTCTCCTGCCTTAGCGCCCTGCTTTGTTTGGAGGCTGTTAGCGGACAGCAGCACACACAGCGGGAAGGTGCGCGCTGGCCAGCTCCAAGTCTCGGCAGATTGAAGCGCAAGCGAGGCACCTGCTCGCGGTTTGTCCCGGGCATGGGAAGCAGCATGCTGCGTGCCCAGAAGACATCCCGCACTGTCCTACTGCCACGGGGCTGCTTCTGAGCACGGAGGCACACCTACAAGCCAGCTGAGATGGGCTTTGCCTAAGAGTCAGGGAAGTGGCGAGCGGAACAAGGATGTGCTGCACAGCTTCCCTCGCAGGCAGATTCCCTCCTGGGGCGCTTACTTCTCCTGCCTTAGCGCCCTGCTTTGTTTGGAGGCTGTTTGCGGACAGCAGCACACACAGCGGGAAGGTGCGCGCTGGCCAGCTCCAAGTCTCGGCAGATAGAAGCGCAAGCGAGGCACCTGCTCGCGGTTTGTCCCGGGCATGGGAAGCAGCATGCTGCGTGCCCAGAAGACATCTCGCACTGTCCTGCCTGCCACGGGGCTGCTTCTGAGCACGCAGGCACGCCTACAAGCCAGCTGAGATGGGCTTTGCCTAAGAGTGAGGGAAGTGGCGAGCGGAACAAGGGATGTGCTGCACAGCTTCCCTCGCAGGCAGATTCCCTCCTGGGGCGCCTTAGTTCTCTTGCCTTAGTGCCCTGCTTTGTTTGGAGGCTGTTTGCGGACAGCAGCACACACAGCGGGAAGGTGCGCGCTGGCCAGCACCAAATCTCGGCAGATTGAAGCGCAAGTGAGGCACCTGCTCGCAGTTTGTCCCGGGCATGGGAAGCAGCATGCTGTGTGCCCAGAAGACATCCCGCACTGTCCTGCCTGCCACAGGACTGCTTCTGAGCACGGAGGCACGCCTACAAGCAAGCTGAGATGGGCTTTGCCTAAGAGTCAGGGAAGTGGCGAGCGGAACAAGGGATGTGCTGCACAGCTTCCCTCGCAGGCAGATTCCCTCCTGGGGCGCTTAGTTCTCTTCCTTAATGCCCTGCTTTGTTTGGAGGCTCTTTGCGGACAGCCAGCACACAACAGCGGGAAGGTGCGCGCTGGCCAGCTCCAAGTCTCGGCACATAGAAGCGCAAGCCAGGCACCTGCTCGCAGTTTGTCCCGGGCATGGGAAGCAGCATGCTGCGTGCCCAGAAGACATCCCCGCACTGTCCTGCCTGCCACGGGCTGCTTCTGAGCACGGAGGCAGGCCTACAAGCAAGCTGAGATGGGCTTTGCCTAAGAGTCAGGGAAGTGGCAGAGCGGAACAAGGGATGTGCTGCACAGCTTCCCTCGCAGGCAGATTCCCTCCTGGGGCGCTTACTTCTCTTGCCTTAGTGCCCTGCTTTGTTTGGAGGCTGTTTGCGGACAGCAGCACACACAGCGGGAAGGTGCGCGCTGGCCAGCTCCAAGTCTCGGCACATAGAAGCGCAAGCGAGGCACCTGCTCGCAGTTTGTCCCGGGCATGGGAAGCAGCATGCTGCGTGCCCAGAAGACATCCCGCACTGTCCTGCCTGCCACGGGGCTGCTTCTGAGCACGGAGGCACGCCTACAAGCCAGCTGAGATGGGCTTTGCCTAAGAGTCAGGGAAGTGGCGAGCAGAACAAGGGATGTGCTGCACAGCTTCCCTCGCAGGCAGATTCCCTCCTGGGGCGCTTACTTCTCTTGCCTTAGTGCCCTGCTTTGTTTGGAGGCTGTTTGCGGACAGGCACACACAGCGGGAAGGTGCGCGCTGGCCAGCTCCAAGTCTCGGCACATAGAAGCGCAAGCCAGGCACCTGCTCGCAGTTTGTCCCGGGCATGGGAAGCAGCATGCTGCGTGCCCAGAAGACATCCCGCACTGTCCTGCCTGCCACGGGCTGCTTCTGAGCACGGAGGCACCCTACAAGCCAGCTGAGATGGGCTTTGCCTAAGAGTCAGGGAAGTGTTGAGCGGAACAAGGGATGTGCTGCACAGGTTCCCTCGCAGGCAGATTCCCTCCTGGGGCGCTTACTTCTCTTGCCTTAGTGCCCTGCTTTGTTTGGAGGCTGTTTGCGGACAGCAGCACACACAGCGGGAAGGTGCGCGCTGGCCAGCTCCAAGTCTCGGCACATAGAAGCGCAAGCCAGGCACCTGCTCGCAGTTTGTCCCGGGTGTGGGAAGCAGCATGCTGCGTGCCAGAAGACATCCCGCACTGTCCTGCCTGCCATGGGGCTGCTTCTGAGCACGGAGGCACGCCTACAAGCCAGCTGAGATGGGCTTTGCCTAAGAGTCAGGGAAGTGGCGAGCGGAACAAGGGATGTGCTGCACAGCTTCCCTCGCAGGCAGATTCCCTCCTGGGGCGGCTTACTTCTCTTGCCTTAGTGCCCTGCTTTCTTTGGAGGCTGTTTGCGGACAGCAGCACACACAGCGGAAGGTGCGCGCTGGCCAGCTCAAGTCTCGGCACATAGAAGCGCAAGCCAGGCACCTGCTCGCAGTTTGTCCCGGGCATGGGAAGCAGCATGCTGCGTGCCAGAAGACATCCCGCACTGTCCTGCCTTCCTCGGGCTGCTTCTGAGCACGAGGCACGCCTACAAGCCAGCTGAGATGGGCTTTGCCTAAGAGTCAGGAAGTGGCGAGCGGAACAAGGGATGTGCTGCACAGGTTCCCTCGCAGGCAGATTCCCTCCTGGGGCGCTGACTTCTCTTGCCTTAGTGCCCTGCTTTGTTTGGAGGCTCTTTGCGGACAGCAGCACACACAGCGGGAAGGTGCGCGCTGGCCAGCTCCAAGTCTCGGCACATAGAAGCGCAAGCAGGCACCTGCTCACAGTTTGTCCCGGGCGTGGGAAGCAGCATGCTGCGTGCCCAGAAGACATCCCGCACTGTCCTGCCTGCCACGGGGCTGCTTCTGAGCACGGAGGCACGCCTACAAGCCAGCTGAGATGGGCTTTGCCTAAGAGTCAGGGAAGTGGCGAGCGGAACAAGGGATGTGCTGCACAGCTTCCCTCGCAGGCAGATTCCTCCTGGGGCGCTGACTTCTCTTGCCTTAGTGCCCTGCTTTGTTTGGAGGCTGTTTGCGGACAGCAGCACACACAGCGGGAAGGTGCGCGCTGGCCAGCTCCAAGTCTCGGCACATAGAAGCGCAAGCCAGGCACCTGCTCGGAGTTTGTCCCGGGCATGGGAAGCAGCATGCTGCGTGCCCAGAAGACATCCCGCACTGTCCTGCCTGCCACGGGCTGCTTCTGAGCACGGGAGGCACGCCTACAAGCCAGCTGAGATGGGCTTTGCCTAAGAGTCAGGGAAGTGGCGAGCGGAACAAGGGATGTAGCTGCACAGCTTCCCTCGCAGGCATATTCCCCCCTGGGGTGCTTACTTCTCTTGCCTTAGTGCCCTGCTTTGTTTGGAGGCTGTTTGCGGACAGCAGCACACACAGCGGGAAGGTGCGCGCTGGCCAGCTCCAAGTCTCGGCACATAGAAGCGCAAGCCAGGCACCTGCTCGCGGTTTGTCCCGGGCATGGGAAGCAGCATGCTGCATGCCCAGAAGACATCCCGCATCTGTCCTGCCTGCCACGGGGCTGCTTCTGAGCACGGAGGCACACCTACAAGCCAGCTGAGATGGGCTTTGCCTAAGAGTCAGGGAAGTGGCGAGCGGAACAAGGGATGTGCTGCACAGCTTCCCTCGCAGGCAGATTCCCTCCTGGGGCGCTTAATTCTCTTGCCTTAGTGCCCTGCTTTGTTTGGAGGCTGTTTGCGGACAGCAGCACACACAGCGGGCAGGTGCGCGCTGGTCAGCTCCAAGTCTCGGCAGATTGAAGCGCAAGCGAGGCACCCTGCTCGCGGTTTGTCCCGGGCATGGGAAGCAGCATGCTGCGTGCCCAGAAGACATCCCGCACTGTCCTGCCTGCCACGGGGCTGCTTCTGAGCACGGAGGCACACCTACAAGCCAGCTGCGATGGGCTTTGCCTAAGAGTCAGGGAAGTGGCGAGAGGAACAAGGGATGTGCCTGCACAGCTTCCCTCGCAGGCAGATTCCCTCCTGGGGCGCTTACTTCTCCTGCCTTAGTGCCCTGCTTTGTTTGGAGGCTGTTTGCGGACAGCAGCACACACAGCGGGAAGGTGCGCGCTGGCCAGCTCCAGTCTCGGCACATAGAAGCGCAAGCCAGGCACCTGCTCGCAGTTTGTCCCGGGCATGGGAAGCAGCATGCTGCGTGCCCAGAAGACATACCCGCACTGTCCTGCCTGCCACGGGGCTGCTTCTGAGCACGGAGGCACGCCTACAAGCCAGCTGAGATGGGCTTTGCCTAAGAGTCAGGGAAGTGGCGAGCGGAACAAGGGATGTGCTGCACAGGTTCCCTCGCAGGCAGATTCCCTCCTGGGGCGCTTACTTCTCTTGCCTTAGTGCCCTGCTTTGTTTGGAGGCTGTTTGCGGACAGCAGCACACACAGCGGGAAGGTGCGCGCTGGCCAGCTCCAAGTCTCGGCACATAGAAGCGCAAGCCAGGCACCTGCTCGCAGTTTGTCCCGGGCATGGGAGCAGCATGCTGCGTGCCCAGAAGACATCCCGCACTGTCCTGCCCGCCATGGGGCTGCTTCTGAGCACGGAGGCACGCCTACAAGCCAGCTGAGATGGGCTTTGCCTAAGAGTCAGGGAAGTGGCGAGCGGAACAAGGGATGTGCTGCACAGGTTCCCTCGCAGGCAGATTCCCTCCTGGGGCGCTTACTTCTCTTGCCTTAGTGCCCTGCTTTGTTTGGAGGCTGTTTGCGGACAGCAGCACACACAGCGGGAAGGTGCGCGCTGGCCAGCTCCAAGTCTCGGCACATAGAAGCGCAAGCCAGGCACCTGCTCGCAGTTTGTCCCGGGCATGGGAAGCAGCATGCTGCGTGCCCAGAAGACATCCCGCACTGTCCTGCCTGCCATGGGGCTGCTTCTGAGCACGGAGGCACGCCTACAAGCCAGCTGAGATGGGCTTTGCCTAAGAGTCAGGGAAGTGGCGAGCGGAACAAGGGATGTGCTGCACAGCTTCCCTCGCAGGCAGATTCCCTCCTGGGGTGCTTACTTCTCTTGCCTTAGTGCCCTGCTTTCTTTGGAGGCTGTTTGCGGACAGCAGCACACACAGCGGGAAGGTGCGCGCTGGCCAGCTCCAAGTCTCGGCACATAGAAGCGCAAGCCAGGCACCTGCTCGCAGTTTGTCCCGGGCATGGGAAGCAGCATGCTGCGTGCCCAGAAGACATCCCGCACTGTCCTGCCTTCCTCGGGGCTGCTTCTGAGCACGGAGGCACGCCTACAAGCCAGCTGAGATGGGCTTTGCCTAAGAGTCAGGGAAGTGGCGAGCGGAACAAGGGATGTGCTGCACAGGTTCCCTCGCAGGCAGATTCCCTCCCTGGGGCGCTGACTTCTCTTGCCTTAGTGCCCTGCTTTGTTTGGAGGCTGTTTGCGGACAGCAGCACACACAGCGGGAAGGTGCGCGCTGGCCAGCTCCAAGTCTCGGCACATAGAAGCGCAAGCCAGGCACCTGCTCGCAGTTTGTCCCGGGCATGGGAAGCAGCATGCTGCGTGCCCAGAAGAATCCGCACTGTCCTGCCTGCCACGGGGCTGCTTCTGAGCACGGAGGCACGCCTACAAAGCCAGCTGAGATGGGCTTTGCCTAAGAGTCAGGGAAGTGGCGAGCGGAACAAGGGATGTGCTGCACAGCTTCCCTCGCAGGCAGATTCCCTCCTGGGGCACTTACTTCTCTTGCCTTAGCGCCCTGCTTGTTTGGAGGCTGTTTGCGGACAGCAGCACACACAGCGGGAAGGTGCGCGCTGGCCAGCTCCAAGTCTCGGCACATAGAAGCGCAAGCCAGGCACCTGCTCGCAGTTTGTCCCGGGCATGGGAAGCAGCATGCTGCGTGCCCAGAAGGACATCCCGCACTGTCCTGCCTGCCACGGGGCTGCTTCTGAGCACGCAGGCACGCCTACAAGCCAGCTGAGATGGGCTTTGCCTAAGAGTCGGGAAGTGGCGAGCGGAACAAGGGATGTGCTGCACAGCTTCCCTCGCAGGCATATTCCCCCCTGGGGTGCTTACTTCTCTTGCCTTAGTGCCCTGCTTTGTTTGGAGGCTGTTTGCGGACAGCAGCACACACAGCGGGAAGGTGCGCGCTGGCCAGCTCCAAGTCTCGGCACATAGAAGCGCAAGCCAGGCACCTGCTCGCGGTTTGTCCCGGGCATGGAAGCAGCATGCTGCATGCCCAGAAGACATCCCGCACTGTCCTGCCTGCCACGGGGCTGCTTCTGAGCACGGAGGCACACCTACAAGCCAGCTGAGATGGGCTTTGCCTAAGAGTCAGGGAAGTGGCGAGCGGAACAAGGGATGTGCTGCACAGCTTCCCTCGCAGGCAGATTCCCTCCTGGGGCGCTTAATTCTCTTGCCTTAGTGCCCTGCTTTGTTTGGAGGCTCTTTGCGGACAGCAGCACACACAGTGGGCAGGTGCGCGCTGGTCAGCTCCAAGTCTCGGCAGATTGAAGCGCAAGCGAGGCACCTGCTCGCGGTTTGTCCGGGCATGGGAAGCAGCATGCTGCGTGCCCAGAAGACATCCCCGCACTGTCCTGCCTGCCACGGGGCTGCTTCTGAGCACGGAGGCACACCTACAAGCCAGCTGCGATGGGCTTTGCCTAAGAGTCAGGGAAGTGGCGAGAGGAACAAGGGATGTGCTGCACAGCTTCCCTCGCAGGCAGATTCCCTCCTGGGGCGCTTACTTCTCCTGCCTTAGTGCCCTGCTTTGTTTGGAGGCTGTTTGCGGACAGCAGCACACACAGCGGGAAGGTGCGCGCTGGCCAGCTCCAACTCTCGGCACATAGAAGCGCAAGCCAGGCACCTGCTCGCAGTTTGTCCCGGGCATGGGAAGCAGCATGCTGCGTGCCCAGAAGACATCCCGCACTGTCCTGCCTGCCACGGGGCTGCTTCTGAGCACGGAGGCACGCCTACAAGCCAGCTGAGATGGGGCTTTGCCTAAGAGTCAGGGAAGTGGCGAGCGGAACAAGGGATGTGCTGCACAGCTTCCCTCGCAGGCAGATTCCCTCCTGGGGCGCTTCACTTCTCTTGCCTTAGTGCCACTGCTTTGTTTGGAGGCTGTTTGCGGACAGCAGCACACACAGCGGGAAGGTGCGCGCTGGCCAGCTCCAAGTCTCGGCACATAGAAGCGCAAGCCAGGCACCTGCTCGGAGTTTGTCCCGGGCATGGGAAGCAGCATGCTGCGTGCCCAGAAGACATCCCGCACTGTCCTGCCTTCCTCGGGGCTGCTTCTGAGCACGGAGGCACGCCTACAAGCCAGCTGAGATGGGCTTTGCCTAAGAGTCAGGGAAGTGGCGAGCGGAACAAGGGATGTGCTGCACAGGTCCCTCGCAGGCAGATTCCCTCCTGGGGCGCTTACTTCTCTTGCCCTTAGTGCCCTGCTTTGTTTGGAGGCTCTTTGCGGACAGCAGCACACACAGCGGGAAGGTGCGCGCTGGCCAGCTCCAAGTCTCGGCACATAGAAGCGCAAGCCAGGCACCTGCTCGCAGTTTGTCCCGGGTGTGGGAAGCAGCATGCTGCGTGCCAGAAGACATCCCGCACTGTCCTGCCTGCCACGGGGCTGCTTCTGAGCACGGAGACCACGCCTACAAGCCAGCTGAGATGGGCTTTGCCTAAGAGTCAGGGAAGTGGCGAGCGGAACAAGGGATGTGCTGCACAGCTTCCCTCGCAGGCAGATTCCCTCCTGGGGTGCTTACTTCTCTTGCCTTAGTGCCCTGCTTTGTTTTGGAGGCTGTTTGCGGACAGCAGCACACACAGCGGGAAGGTGCGCGCTGGCCAGCTCCAAGTCTCGGCACATAGAAGCGCAAGCCAGGCACCTGCTCGCAGTTTGTCCCGGGCATGGGAAGCAGCATGCTGCGTGCCCAGAAGACATCCCGCACTGTCCTGCCCGCCATGGGGCTGCTTCTGAGCACGGAGGCACGCCTACAAGCCAGCTGAGATGGGCTTTGCCTAAGAGTCAGGGAAGTGTTGAGCGGAACAAGGGATGTGCTGCACAGGTTCCCTCGCAGGCAGATTCCCTCCTGGGGCGCTTACTTCTCTTGCCTTAGTGCCCTGCTTTGTTTGGAGGCTGTTTGCGGACAGCAGCACACACAGCGGGCAGGTGCGCGCTGGCCAGCTCCAAGTCTCGGCAGATTGAAGCGCAAGCGAGGCACCTGCTCGCGGTTTGTCCCGGGCATGGGAAGCAGCATGCTGCGTGCCCAGAAGACATCCCGCACTGTCCTGCCTGCCACGGGGCTGCTTCTGAGCACGGAGGCACGCCTACAAGCCAGCTGAGATGGGCTTTGCCTAAGAGTCAGGGAAGTGGCGAGCGGAACAAGGGATGTGCTGCACAGGTTCCCTCGCAGGCAGATTCCCACCTGGGGCGCTGACTTCTCTTGCCTTAGTGCCCTGCTTTGTTTGGAGGCTGTTTGCGGACAGCAGCACACACAGCGGAAGGTGCGCGCTGGCCAGCTCCAAGTCTCGGCACATAGAAGCGCAAGCCAGGCACCTGCTCGCAGTTTGTCCCGGGCATGGGAAGCAGCATGCTGCGTGCCCAGAAGACATCCCGCACTGTCCTGCCTGCCACGGGGCTGCTTCTGAGCACGGAGGCACGCCTACAAGCCAGCTGAGATGGGCTTTGCCTAAGAGTCAGGGAAGTGGCGAGCGGAACAAGGGATGTGCTGCACAGCTTCCCTCGCAGGCAGATTCCCTCCTGGGGCGCTTACTTCTCTTGCCTTAGTGCCCTGCTTTGTTTGGAGGCTCTTTGCGGACAGCAGCACACACAGCGGGAAGGTGCGCGCTGGCCAGCTCCAACTCTCGGCACATAGAAGCGCAAGCCAGGCACCTGCTCACAGTTTGTCCCGGGCGTGGGAAGCAGCATGCTGCGTGCCCAGAAGACATCCCGCACTGTCCTGCCTGCCACGGGGCTGCTTCTGAGCACGGAGGCACGCCTACAAGCCAGCTGAGATGGGCTTTGCCTAAGAGTCAGGGAAGTGGCGAGCGGAACAAGGGATGTGCTGCACAGGTTCCCTCGCAGGCAGATTCCCTCCTGGGGCGCTTACTTCTCTTGCCTTAGTGCCCTGCTTTGTTTGGAGGCTGTTTGCGGACAGCAGCACACACAGCGGGAAGGTGCGCGCTGGCCAGCTCCAAGTCTCGGCACATAGAAGCGCAAGCCAGGCACCTGCTCGCAGTTTGTCCCGGGCATGGGAAGCAGCATGCTGCGTGCCCAGAAGACATCCCGCACTGTCCTGCCTGCCACGGGGCTGCTTCTGAGCACGGAGGCACGCCTACAAGCCAGCTGAGATGGGCTTTGCCTAAGAGTCAGGGAAGTGGCGAGAGGAACAAGGGATGTGCTGCACAGCTTCCCTCGCAGGCAGATTCCCTCCTGGGGCGCTTACTTCTCTTGCCTTAGTGCCCTGCTTTGTTTGGAGGCTCTTTGCGGACAGCAGCACACACAGCGGGAAGGTGCGCGCTGGCCAGCTCCAAGTCTCGGCACATAGAAGCGCAAGCCAGGCACCTGCTCGCAGTTTGTCCCGGGCATGGGAAGCAGCATGCTGCGTGCCCAGAAGACATCCCGCACTGTCCTGCCTGCCACGGGGCTGCTTCTGAGCACGGAGGCACGCCTACAAGCCAGCTGAGATGGGCTTTGCCTAAGAGTCAGGGAAGTGGCGAGCGGAACAAGGGATGTGCTGCACAGCTTCCCTCGCAGGCAGATTCCCTCCTGGGGCGCTTACTTCTCTTGCCTTAGTGCCCTGCTTTGTTTGGAGGCTGTTTGCGGACAGCAGCACACACAGCGGGAAGGTGCGCGCTGGCCAGCTCCAAGTCTCGGCACATAGAAGCGCAAGCCAGGCACCTGCTCGCAGTTTGTCCCGGGCATGGGAAGCAGCATGCTGCGTGCCCAGAAGACATCCCGCACTGTCCTGCCTGCCACGGGGCTGCTTCTGAGCACGGAGGCACGCCTACAAGCCAGCTGAGATGGGCTTTGCCTAAGAGTCAGGGAAGTGGCGAGCGGAACAAGGGATGTGCTGCACAGCTTCCCTCGCAGGCATATTCCCCCCTGGGGTGCTTACTTCTCTTGCCTTAGTGCCCTGCTTTGTTTGGAGGCTGTTTGCGGACAGCAGCACACACAGCGGGAAGGTGCGCGCTGGCCAGCTCCAAGTCTCGGCACATAGAAGCGCAAGCCAGGCACCTGCTCGCGGTTTGTCCCGGGCATGGGAAGCAGCATGCTGCATGCCCAGAAGACATCCCGCACTGTCCTGCCTGCCACGGGGCTGCTTCTGAGCACGGAGGCACACCTACAAGCCAGCTGAGATGGGCTTTGCCTAAGAGTCAGGGAAGTGGCGAGCGGAACAAGGGATGCTGCACAGCTTCCCTCGCAGGCAGATTCCCTCCTGGGGTGCTTACTTCTCTTGCCTTAGTGCCCTGCTTTGTTTGGAGGCTCTTTGCGGACAGCAGCACACACAGCGGGCAGGTGCGCGCTGGCCAGCTCCAAGTCTCGGCAGATTGAAGCGCAAGCGAGGCACCTGCTCGCGGTTTGTCCGGGCATGGGAAGCAGCATGCTGCGTGCCCAGAAGACATCCCGCACTGTCCTGCCTGCCACGGGGCTGCTTCTGAGCACGGAGGCACGCCTACAAGCCAGCTGAGATGGCTTTGCCTAAGAGTCAGGGAAGTGGCGAGCGGAACAAGGGATGTGCTGCACAGGTTCCCTCGCAGGCAGATTCCCTCCTGGGGCGCTGACTTCTCTTGCCTTAGTGCCCTGCTTTGTTTGGAGGCTGTTTGCGGACAGCAGCACACACAGCGGGAAGGTGCGCGCTGGCCAGCTCCAAGTCTCGGCACATAGAAGCGCAAGCCAGGCACCTGCTCGCAGTTTGTCCGGGCATGGGAAGCAGCATGCTGCGTGCCCAGAAGACATCCCGCACTGTCCTGCCTGCCACGGGGCTGCTTCTGAGCACGGAGGCACGCCTACAAGCCAGCTGAGATGGGCTTTGCCTAAGAGTCAGGGAAGTGGCGAGCGGAACAAGGGATGTGCTGCACAGCTTCCCTCGCAGGCAGATTCCCTCCTGGGGCGCTTAGTTCTCTTGCCTTAGTGCCCTGCTTTGTTTGGAGGCTGTTTGCGGACAGCAGCACACACAGCGGGAAGGTGCGCGCTGGCCAGCTCCAAGTCTCGGCACATAGAAGCGCAAGCCAGGCACCTGCTCGCAGTTTGTCCCGGGCATGGGAAGCAGCATGCTGCGTGCCCAGAAGACATCCCGCACTGTCCTGCCTGCCACGGGGCTGCTTCTGAGCACGGAGGCACGCCTACAAGCCAGCTGAGATGGGCTTTGCCTAAGAGTCAGGGAAGTGGCGAGCGGAACAAGGGATGTGCTGCACAGCTTCCCTCGCAGGCAGATTCCCTCTGGGGCGCTTACTTCTCCTGCCTTAGTGCCCTGCTTTGTTTGGAGGCTGTTTGAGGACAGCAGCACACACAGCGGGAAGGTGCGCGCTGGCCAGCTCCAAGTCTCGGCACATAGAAGCGCAAGCCAGGCACCTGCTCGCGGTTTGTCCCGGGCATGGGAAGCAGCATGCTGCATGCCCAGAAGACATCCCGCACTGTCCTGCCTGCCACGGGGCTGCTTCTGAGCACGGAGGCACACCTACAAGCCAGCTGAGATGGGCTTTGCCTAAGAGTCAGGGAAGTGGCGAGCGGAACAAGGGATGTGCTGCACAGCTTCCCTCGCAGGCATATTCCCCCCTGGGGTGCTTACTTCTCTTGCCTTAGTGCCCTGCTTTGTTTGGAGGCTGTTTGCGGACAGCAGCACACACAGCGGAAGGTGCGCGCTGGCCAGCTCCAAGTCTCGGCACATAGAAGCGCAAGCCAGGCACCTGCTCGCGGTTTGTCCCGGGCATGGGAAGCAGCATGCTGCATGCCAGAAGACATCCCGCACTGTCCTGCCTGCCACGGGGCTGCTTCTGAGCACGGAGGCACGCCTACAAGCCAGCTGAGATGGGCTTTGCCTAAGAGTCAGGGAAGTGGCGAGCGGAACAAGGGATGTGCTGCACAGGTTCCCTCGCAGGCAGATTCCCTCCTGGGGCGCTTAATTCTCTTGCCTTAGTGCCCTGCTTTGTTTGGAGGCTGTTTGCGGACAGCAGCACACACAGCGGGCAGGTGCGCGCTGGCCAGCTCCAAGTCTCGGCAGATTGAAGCGCAAGCGAGGCACCTGCTCGCGGTTTGTCCCGGGCATGGGAAGCAGCATGCTGCGTGCCCAGAAGACATCCCGCACTGTCCTGCCTGCCACGGGGCTGCTTCTGAGCACGGAGGCAGGCCTACAAGCAAGCTGAGATGGGCTTTGCCTAAGAGTCAGGGAAGTGGCGAGCGGAACAAGGGATGTGCTGCACAGCTTCCCTCGCAGGCAGATTCCCTCCTGGGGCGCTTACTTCTCTTGCCTTAGTGCCCTGCTTTGTTTGGAGGCTGTTTGCGGACAGCAGCACACACAGCGGGAAGGTGCGCGCTGGCCAGCTCCAAGTCTCGGCACATAGAAGCGCAAGCCAGGCACCTGCTCGCAGTTTGTCCCGGCATGGGAAGCAGCATGCTGCGTGCCCAGAAGACATCCCGCACTGTCCTGGCCTTCCTCGGGGCTGCTTCTGAGCACGGAGGCACGCCTACAAGCCAGCTGAGATGGGCTTTGCCTAAGAGTCAGGGAAGTGGCGAGCGGAACAAGGGATGTGCTGCACAGGTTCCCTCGCAGGCAGATTCCCTCCTGGGGCGCTTACTTCTCTTGCCTTAGTGCCCTGCTTTGTTTGGAGGCTGTTTGCGGACAGCAGCACACACAGCGGGAAGGTGCGCGCTGGCCAGCTCCAAGTCTCGGCACATAGAAGCGCAAGCCAGGCACCTGCTCGCAGTTTGTCCCGGGCATGGGAAGCAGCATGCTGCGTGCCCAGAAGACATCCCGCACTGTCCTGCCCGCCATGGGGCTGCTTCTGAGCACGGAGGCACGCCTACAAGCCAGCTGAGATGGGCTTTGCCTAAGAGTCAGGGAAGTGTTGAGCGGAACAAGGGATGTGCTGCACAGGTTCCCTCGCAGGCAGATTCCCTCCTGGGGCGCTTACTTCTCTTGCCTTACTGCCCTGCTTTGTTTGGAGGCTGTTTGCGGACAGCAGCACACACAGCGGGAAGGTGCGCGCTGGCCAGCTCCAAGTCTCGGCACATAGAAGCACAAGCCAGGCACCTGCTCGCAGTTTGTCCCGGGCAGGGAAGCAGCATGCTGCGTGCCCAGAAGACATCCCGCACTGTCCTGCCTGCCATGGGGCTGCTTCTGAGCACGGAGGCACGCCTACAAGCCAGCTGAGATGGGCTTTGCCTAAGAGTCAGGGAAGTGGCGAGCGGAACAAGGGATGTGCTGCACAGCTTCCCTCGCAGGCAGATTCCCTCCTGGGGTGCTTACTTCTCTTGCCTTAGTGCCCTGCTTTCTTTGGAGGCTGTTTGCGGACAGCAGCACACACAGCGGGAAGGTGCGCGCTGGCCAGCTCCAACTCTCGGCACATAGAAGCGCAAGCCAGGCACCTGCTCGCAGTTTGTCCCGGGCATGGGAAGCAGCATGCTGCGTGCCCAGAAGACATCCCGCACTGTCCTGCCTTCCTCGGGGCTGCTTCTGAGCACGGAGGCACGCCTACAAGCCAGCTGAGATGGGCTTTGCCTAAGAGTCAGGGAAGTGGCGAGCGGAACAAGGGATGTGCTGCACAGCTTCCCTCGCAGGCAGATTCCCTCCTGGGGCGCTTACTTCTCTTGCCTTAGTGCCCTGCTTTGTTTGGAGGCTCTTTGCGGACAGCAGCACACACAGCGGGAAGGTGCGCGCTGGCCAGCTCCAAGTCTCGGCACATAGAAGCGCAAGCCAGGCACCTGCTCGGAGTTTGTCCCGGGCATGGGAAGCAGCATGCTGCGTGCCCAGAAGACATCCCGCACTGTCCTGCCTGCCACGGGGCTGCTTCTGAGCACGGAGGCACGCCTACAAGCCAGCTGAGATGGGCTTTGCCTAAGAGTGAGGGAAGTGGCGAGCGGAACAAGGGATGTGCTGCACAGCTTCCCTCGCAGGCAGATTCCCTCCTGGGGCGCTTACTTCTCTTGCCTTAGTGCCCTGCTTTGTTTGGAGGCTGTTTGCGGACAGCAGCACACACAGCGGGAAGGTGCGCGCTGGCCAGCTCCAAGTCTAGGCAGATAGAAGCGCAAGCGAGGCACCTGCTCGCGGTTTGTCCCGGGCATGGGAAGCAGCATGCTGCGTGCCTAGAGTACTTCTCGCACTGTCCTGCCTGCCACGGGGCTGCTTCTGAGCACGGAGGCACGCCTACAAGCCAGCTGAGATGGGCTTTGCCTAAGAGTCAGGGAAGTGTCAAGCGGAACAAGGGATGTGCTGCACAGCTTCCCTCGCAGGCAGATTCCCTCCTGGGGCGCTTAGTTCTCTTGCCTTAGTGCCCTGCTTTGTTTGGAGGCTGTTTGCGGACAGCAGCACACACAGCGGGAAGGTGCGCGCTGGCCAGCTCCAAGTCTCGGCACATAGAAGCGCAAGCCAGGCACCTGCTCGCAGTTTGTCCCGGGCATGGGAAGCAGCATGCTGCGTGCCCAGAAGACATCCCGCACTGTCCTGCCTGCCACGGGGCTGCTTCTGAGCACGGAGGCACGCCTACAAGCCAGCTGAGATGGGCTTTGCCTAAGAGTCAGGGAAGTGGCGAGCGGAACAAGGGATGTGCTGCACAGCTTCCCTCGCAGGCAGATTCCCTCCTGGGGCGCTTACTTCTCTTGCCTTAGTGCCCTGCTTTGTTTGGAGGCTGTTTGCGGACAGCAGCACACACAGCGGGAAGGTGCGCGCTGGCCAGCTCCAAGTCTCGGCACATAGAAGCGCAAGCCAGGCACCTGCTCGCAGTTTGTCCCGGGCATGGGAAGCAGCATGCTGCGTGCCCAGAAGACATCCCGCACTGTCCTGCCTGCCACGGGGCTGCTTCTGAGCACGCAGGCACGCCTACAAGCCAGCTGAGATGGGCTTTGCCTAAGAGTCAGGGAAGTGGCGAGCGGAACAAGGGATGTGCTGCACAGCTTCCCTCGCAGGCAGATTCCCTCCTGGGGCGCTTACTTCTCTTGCCTTAGTGCCCTGCTTTGTTTGGAGGCTCTTTGCGGACAGCAGCACACACAGCGGGCAGGTGCGCGCTGGCCAGCTCCAAGTCTCGGCAGATTGAAGCGCAAGCGAGGCACCTGCTCGCGGTTTGTCCCGGGCATGGGAAGCAGCATGCTGCGTGCCCAGAAGACATCCCGCACTGTCCTGCCTGCCACGGGGCTGCTTCTGAGCACGGAGGCACGCCTACAAGCCAGCTGAGATGGGCTTTGCCTAAGAGTCAGGGAAGTGGCGAGCGGAACAAGGGATGTGCTGCACAGCTTCCCTCGCAGGCAGATTCCCTCCTGGGGCGCTGACTTCTCTTGCCTTAGTGCCCTGCTTTGTTTGGAGGCTGTTTGCGGACAGCAGCACACACAGCGGGAAGGTGCGCGCTGGCCAGCTCCAAGTCTCGGCACATAGAAGCGCAAGCCAGGCACCTGCTCGCAGTTTGTCCCGGGCATGGGAAGCAGCATGCTGCGTGCCCAGAAGACATCCCGCACTGTCCTGCCCGCCATGGGGCTGCTTCTGAGCACGGAGGCACGCCTACAAGCCAGCTGAGATGGGCTTTGCCTAAGAGTCAGGGAAGTGGCGAGCGGAACAAGGGATGTGCTGCACAGGTTCCCTCGCAGCAGATTCCCTCCTGGGGCGCTTACTTCTCTTGCCTTAGTGCCCTGCTTTGTTTGGAGGCTGTTTGCGGACAGCAGCACACACAGCGGGAAGGTGCGCGCTGGCCAGCTCCAAGTCTCGGCACATAGAAGCGCAAGCCAGGCACCTGCTCGCAGTTTGTCCCGGGCATGGGAAGCAGCATGCTGCGTGCCCAGAAGACATCCCGCACTGTCCTGCCTGCCATGGGGCTGCTTCTGAGCACGGAGGCACGCCTACAAGCCAGCTGAGATGGGCTTTGCCTAAGAGTCAGGGAAGTGGCGAGCGGAACAAGGGATGTGCTGCACAGGTTCCCTCGCATTCAGATTCCCTCCTGGGGTGCTTACTTCTCTTGCCTTAGTGCCCTGCTTTCTTTGGAGGCTGTTTGCGGACAGCAGCACACACAGCGGGAAGGTGCGCGCTGGCCAGCTCCAACTCTCGGCACATAGAAGCGCAAGCCAGGCACCTGCTCGCAGTTTGTCCCGGGCATGGGAAGCAGCATGCTGCGTGCCCAGAAGACATCCCGCACTGTCCTGCCTTCCTCGGGGCTGCTTCTGAGCACGGAGGCACGCCTACAAGCCAGCTGAGATGGGCTTTGCCTAAGAGTCAGGGAAGTGGCGAGCGGAACAAGGGATGTGCTGCACAGCTTCCCTCGCAGGCAGATTCCCTCCTGGGGCGCTTACTTCTCTTGCCTTAGTGCCCTGCTTTGTTTGGAGGCTCTTTGCGGACAGCAGCACACACAGCGGGAAGGTGCGCGCTGGCCAGCTCCAAGTCTCGGCACATAGAAGCGCAAGCCAGGCACCTGCTCGCAGTTTGTCCCGGGCGTGGGAAGCAGCATGCTGCGTGCCCAGAAGACATCCCGCACTGTCCTGCCTGCCACGGGGCTGCTTCTGAGCACGGAGGCACGCCTACAAGCCAGCTGAGATGGGCTTTGCCTAAGAGTCAGGGAAGTGGCGAGCGGAACAAGGGATGTGCTGCACAGGTTCCCTCGCAGGCAGATTCCCTCCTGGGGCGCTGACTTCTCTTGCCTTAGTGCCCTGCTTTGTTTGGAGGCTGTTTGCGGACAGCAGCACACACAGCGGGAAGGTGCGCGCTGGCCAGCTCCAAGTCTCGGCACATAGAAGCGCAAGCCAGGCACCTGCTCGCAGTTTGTCCCGGGCATGGGAAGCAGCATGCTGCGTGCCCAGAAGACATCCCGCACTGTCCTGCCTGCCACGGGGCTGCTTCTGAGCACGGAGGCACGCCTACAAGCCAGCTGAGATGGGCTTTGCCTAAGAGTCAGGGAAGTGGCGAGCGGAACAAGGGATGTGCTGCACAGCTTCCCTCGCAGGCAGATTCCCTCCTGGGGCGCTTACTTCTCTTGCCTTAGTGCCCTGCTTTGTTTGGAGGCTGTTTGCAGACAGCAGCACACACAGCGGGAAGGTGCGCGCTGGCCAGCTCCAAGTCTAGGCAGATAGAAGCGCAAGCGAGGCACCTGCTCGCGGTTTGTCCCGGGCATGGGAAGCAGCATGCTGCGTGCCTAGAGTACTTCTCGCACTGTCCTGCCTGCCACGGGGCTGCTTCTGAGCACGGAGGCACGCCTACAAGCCAGCTGAGATGGGCTTTGCCTAAGAGTGAGGGAAGTGTCAAGCGGAACAAGGGATGTGCTGCACAGGTTCCCTCGCAGGCAGATTCCCTCCTGGGGCGCTTACTTCTCTTGCCTTAGTGCCCTGCTTTGTTTGGAGGCTGTTTGCGGACAGCAGCACACACAGCGGGAAGGTGCGCGCTGGCCAGCTCCAAGTCTAGGCAGATAGAAGCGCAAGCGAGGCACCTGCTCGCAGTTTGTCCCGGGCATGGGAAGCAGCATGCTGCGTGCCTAGAGTACTTCTCGCACTGTCCTGCCTGCCACGGGGCTGCTTCTGAGCACGGAGGCACGCCTACAAGCCAGCTGAGATGGGCTTTGCCTAAGAGTCAGGGAAGTGGCGAGCGGAACAAGGGATGTGCTGCACAGCTTCCCTCGCAGGCAGATTCCCTCCTGGGGCTCTTAGTTCTCTTGCCTTAGTGCCCTGCTTTGTTTGGAGGCTGTTTGCGGACAGCAGCACACACAGCGAGAAGGTGCGCGCTGGCCAGCTCCAAGTCTCGGCAGATTGAAGCGCAAGCCAGGCACCTGCTCGCAATTTGTCCCGGGCATGGGAAGCAGCATGCTGCGTGCCCAGAAGACATCCCGCACTGTCCTGCCTTCCTCGGGGCTGCTTCTGAGCACGGAGGCACATCTACAAGCAAGCTGAGATGGGCTTTGCCTAAGAGTGAGGGAAGTGGCGAGCGGAACAAGGGATGTGCTGCACAGGTTCCCTCGCAGGCAGATTCCCTCCTGGGGCACTTAGTTCTCTTGCCTTAGCGCCCTGCTTTGTTTGGAGGCTGTTTGCGGACAGCAGCACACACAGCGGGAAGGTGCGCGCTGGCCAGCTCCAAGTCTCGGCAGATTGAAGCGCAAGCGAGGCACCTGCTCGCGGTTTGTCCCGGGCATGGGAAGCAGCATGCTGCGTGCCCAGAAGACATCTCGCACTGTCCTGCCTGCCACGGGGCTGCTTCTGAGCACGGAGGCACACCTACAAGCCAGCTGAGATGGGCTTTGCCTAAGAGTCAGGGAAGTGGCGAGCGGAACAAGGGATGTGCTGCACAGCTTCCCTCGCAGGCAGATTCCCTCCTGGGGCGCTTAATTCTCTTGCCTTAGTGCCCTGCTTTGTTTGGAGGCTGTTTGCAGACAGCAGCACACACAGCGGGAAGGTGCGCGCTGGCCAGCTCCAAGTCTCGGCACATAGAAGCGCAAGCCAGGCACCTGCTCGCAGTTTGTCCCGGGCATGGGAAGCAGCATGCTGCGTGCCCAGAAGACATCCCGCACTGTCCTGCCTTCCTCGGGGCTGCTTCTGAGCACGGAGGCACGCCTACAAGCCAGCTGAGATGGGCTTTGCCTAAGAGTCAGGGAAGTGGCGAGCGGAACAAGGGATGTGCTGCACAGCTTCCCTCGCAGGCAGATTCCCTCCTGGGGCGCTTACTTCTCTTGCCTTAGTGCCCTGCTTTGTTTGGAGGCTGTTTGCGGACAGCAGCACACACAGCGGGAAGGTGCGCGCTGGCCAGCTCCAAGTCTCGGCACATAGAAGCGCAAGCGAGGCACCTGTCGCAGGTTTGTCCCGGGCATGGGAAGCAGCATGCTGCGTGCCCAGAAGACATCCCGCACTGTCCTGCCTGCACGGGGCTGCTTCTGAGCACGGAGGCACGCCTACAAGCCAGCTGAGATGGGCTTTGCCTAAGAGTCAGGAAGTGGCGAGCGGAACAAGGGATGTGCTGCACAGCTTCCCTCGCAGGCAGATTCCCTCCTGGGCTCTTAGTTCTCTTGCCTTAGTGCCCTGCTTTGTTTGGAGGCTGTTTGCGGACAGCAGCACACACAGCGAGAAGGTGCGCGCTGGCCAGCTCCAAGTCTCGGCAGATTGAAGCGCAAGCCAGGCACCTGCTCGCAATTTGTCCCGGGCATGGGAAGCAGCATGCTGCGTGCCCAGAAGACATCCCGCACTGTCCTGCCTTCCTCGGGGCTGCTTCTGAGCACGGAGGCACATCTACAAGCAAGCTGAGATGGGCTTTGCCTAAGAGTGAGGGAAGTGGCGAGCGGAACAAGGGATGTGCTGCACAGCTTCCCTCGCAGGCCGATTCCCTCCTGGGGCACTTAGTTCTCTTGCCTTAGCGCCCTGCTTTGTTTGGAGGCTGTTTGCGGACAGCAGCACACACAGCGGGAAGGTGCGCGCTGGCCAGCTCCAAGTCTCGGCAGATTGAAGCGCAAGCGAGGCACCTGCTCGCGGTTTGTCCCGGGCATGGGAAGCAGCATGCTGCGTGCCCAGAAGACATCTCGCACTGTCCTGCCTGCCACGGGGCTGCTTCTGAGCACGGAGGCACACCTACAAGCCAGCTGAGATGGGCTTTGCCTAAGAGTCAGGGAAAGTGGCGAGCGGAACAAGGGATGTGCTGCACAGCTTCCCTCGCAGGCAGATTCCCTCCTGGGGCGCTTAATTCTCTTGCCTTAGTGCCCTGCTTTGTTTGGAGGCTGTTTGCGGACAGCAGCACACACAGCGGGAAGGTGCGCGCTGGCCAGCTCCAAGTCTCGGCACATAGAAGCGCAAGCCAGGCACCTGCTCGGAGTTTGTCCCGGGCATGGGAAGCAGCATGCTGCGTGCCCAGAAGACATCCCGCACTGTCCTGCCTTCCTCGGGGCTGCTTCTGAGCACGGAGGCACGCCTACAAGCCAGCTGAGATGGGCTTTGCCTAAGAGTCAGGGAAGTGGCGAGCGGAACAAGGGATGTGCTGCACAGGTTCCCTCGCAGGCAGATTCCCTCCTGGGGCGCTTACTTCTCTTGCCTTAGTGCCCTGCTTTGTTTGGAGGCTCTTTGCGGACAGCAGCACACACAGCGGGAAGGTGCGCGCTGGCCAGCTCCAAGTCTCGGCACATAGAAGCGCAAGCCAGGCACCTGCTCGCAGTTTGTCCCGGGCATGGGAAGCAGCATGCTGCGTGCCCAGAAGACATCCCGCACTGTCCTGCCTGCCACGGGGCTGCTTCTGAGCACGGAGGCACGCCTACAAGCCAGCTGAGATGGGCTTTGCCTAAGAGTCAGGGAAGTGGCGAGCGGAACAAGGGAGTGCTGCACAGGTTCCCTCGCAGGCAGATTCCCTCCTGGGGCGCTGACTTCTCTTGCCTTAGTGCCCTGCTTTGTTTGGAGGCTGTTTGCGGACAGCAGCACACACAGCGGGAAGGTGCGCGCTGGCCAGCTCCAAGTCTCGGCAGATTGAAGCGCAAGCCAGGCACCTGCTCGCAGTTTGTCCCGGGCATGGGAAGCAGCATGCTGCGTGCCCAGAAGACATCCCGCACTGTCCTGCCTGCCACGGGGCTGCTTCTGAGCACGGAGGCACGCCTACAAGCCAGCTGAGATGGGCTTTGCCTAAGAGTCAGGGAAGTGGCGAGCGGAACAAGGGATGTGCTGCACAGCTTCCCTCGCAGGCAGATTCCCTCCTGGGGCGCTTAGTTCTCCTGCATTAGCGCCCTGCTTTGTTTGGAGGCTGTTTGCGGACAGCAGCACACACAGCGGGAAGGTGCGCGCTGGCCAGCTCCAAGTCTAGGCAGATAGAAGCGCAAGCGAGGCACCTGCTCGCGGTTTGTCCCGGGCATGGGAAGCAGCATGCTGCGTGCCTAGAGTACTTCTCGCACTGTCCTGCCTGCCACGGGGCTGCTTCTGAGCACGGAGGCACGCCTACAAGCCAGCTGAGATGGGCTTTGCCTAAGAGTGAGGGAAGTGTCAAGCGGAACAAGGGATGTGCTGCACAGCTTCCCTCGCAGGCAGATTCCCTCCTGGGGCGCTTACTTCTCTTGCCTTAGTGCCCTGCTTTGTTTGGAGGCTGTTTGCGGACAGCAGCACACACAGCGGGAAGGTGCGCACTGGCCAGCTCCAAGTCTAGGCAGATAGAAGCGCAAGCCAGGCACCTGCTCGCAGTTTGTCCCGGGCATGGGAAGCAGCATGCTGCGTGCCTAGAGTACTTCTCGCACTGTCCTGTCTGCCACGGGGCTGCTTCTGAGCACGGAGGCACGCCTACAAGCCAGCTGAGATGGGCTTTGCCTAAGAGTCAGGGAAGTGGCGAGCGGAACAAGGGATGTGCTGCACAGCTTCCCTCGCAGGCAGATTCCCTCCTGGGGCTCTTAGTTCTCTTGCCTTAGTGCCCTGCTTTGTTTGGAGGCTGTTTGCGGACAGCAGCACACACAGCGGGAAGGTGCGCGCTGGCCAGCTCCAAGTCTCGGCACATAGAAGCGCAAGCCAGGCACCTGCTCGCAGTTTGTCCCGGGCATGGGAAGCAGCATGCTGCGTGCCCAGAAGACATCCCGCACTGTCCTGCCTGCCACGGGGCTGCTTCTGAGCACGGAGGCACGCCTACAAGCCAGCTGAGATGGGCTTTGCCTAAGAGTCAGGGAAGTGGCGAGCGGAACAAGGGATGTGCTGCACAGCTTCCCTCGCAGGCAGATTCCCTCCTGGGGCTCTTACTTCTCCTGCCTTAGTGCCCTGCTTTGTTTGGAGGCTGTTTGCGGACAGCAGCACACACAGCGGGAAGGTGCGCGCTGGCCAGCTCCAAGTCTCGGCACATAGAAGTGCAAGCCAGCACCTGCTCGCAGTTTGTCCCGGGCATGGGAAGCAGCATGCTGCGTGCCCAGAAGACATCCCGCACTGTCCTGCCTGCCACGGGGCTGCTTCTGAGCACGCAGGCACGCCTACAAGCCAGCTGAGATGGGCTTTGCCTAAGAGTCAGGGAAGTGGCGAGCGGAACAAGGGATGTGCTGCACAGCTTCCCTCGCAGGCATATTCCCCCCTGGGGTGCTTACTTCTCTTGCCTTAGTGCCCTGCTTTGTTTGGAGGCTCTTTGCGGACAGCAGCACACACAGCGGGAAGGTGCGCGCTGGCCAGCTCCAAGTCTCGGCACATAGAAGCGCAAGCAGGCACCTGCTCGCGGTTTGTCCCGGGCATGGGAAGCAGCATGCTGCATGCCAGAAGACATCCCGCACTGTCCTGCCTGCCACGGGGCTGCTTCTGAGCACGGAGGCACACCTACAAGCCAGCTGAGATGGGCTTTGCCTAAGAGTCAGGGAAGTGGCGAGCGGAACAAGGGATGTGCTGCACAGGTTCCCTCGCAGGCAGATTCCCTCCTGGGGCGCTTAATTCTCTTGCCTTAGTGCCCTGCTTTGTTTGGAGGCTCTTTGCGGACAGCAGCACACACAGCGGGCAGGTGCGCGCTGGTCAGCTCCAAGTCTCGGCAGATTGAAGCGCAAGCGAGGCACCTGCTCGCGGTTTGTCCCGGGCATGGGAAGCAGCATGCTGCGTGCCAGAAGACATCCCGCACTGTCCTGCCTGCCACGGGGCTGCTTCTGAGCACGGAGGCAGGCCTACAAGCAAGCTGAGATGGGCTTTGCCTAAGAGTCAGGGAAGTGGCGAGCGGAACAAGGGATGTGCTGCACAGCTTCCCTCGCAGGCAGATTCCCTCCTGGGGCGCTTACTTCTCTTGCCTTAGTGCCCTGCTTTGTTTGGAGGCTGTTTGCGGACAGCAGCACACACAGCGGGAAGGTGCGCGCTGGCCAGCTCCAAGTCTCGGCACATAGAAGCGCAAGCCAGGCACCTGCTCGGAGTTTGTCCCGGGCATGGGAAGCAGCATGCTGCGTGCCCAGAAGACATCCCGCACTGTCCTGCCTTCCTCGGGGCTGCTTCTGAGCACGGAGGCACGCCTACAAGCCAGCTGAGATGGGCTTTGCCTAAGAGTCAGGGAAGTGGCGAGCGGAACAAGGGATGTGCTGCACAGGTTCCCTCGCAGGCAGATTCCCTCCTGGGGCGCTTACTTCTCTTGCCTTAGTGCCCTGCTTTGTTTGGAGGCTGTTTGCGGACAGCAGCACACACAGCGGGAAGGTGCGCGCTGGCCAGCTCCAAGTCTCGGCACATAGAAGCGCAAGCCAGGCACCTGCTCGCAGTTTGTCCCGGGCATGGGAAGCAGCATGCTGCGTGCCCAGAAGACATCCCGCACTGTCCTGCCTGCCACGGGGCTGCTTCTGAGCACGGAGGCACGCCTACAAGCCAGCTGAGATGGGCTTTGCCTAAGAGTCAGGGAAGTGGCGAGCGGAACAAGGGATGTGCTGCACAGGTTCCCTCGCAGGCAGATTCCCTCCTGGGGTGCTTACTTCTCTTGCCTTAGTGCCCTGCTTTCTTTGGAGGCTGTTTGCGGACAGCAGCACACACAGCGGAAGGTGCGCGCTGGCCAGCTCCAACTCTCGGCACATAGAAGCGCAAGCCAGGCACCTGCTCGGAGTTTGTCCCCGGGCATGGGAAGCAGCATGCTGCGTGCCCAGAAGACATCCCGCACTGTCCTGCCTTCCTCGGGGCTGCTTCTGAGCACGGAGGCACGCCTACAAGCCAGCTGAGATGGGCTTTGCCTAAGAGTCAGGGAAGTGGCGAGCGGAACAAGGGATGTGCTGCACAGCTTCCCTCGCAGGCAGATTCCCTCCTGGGGCGCTTACTTCTCTTGCCTTAGTGCCCTGCTTTGTTTGGAGGCTCTTTGCGGACAGCAGCACACACAGCGGGAAGGTGCGCGCTGGCCAGCTCCAAGTCTCGGCACATAGAAGCGCAAGCCAGGCACCTGCTCGCAGTTTGTCCCGGGCGTGGGAAGCAGCATGCTGCGTGCCCAGAAGACATCCCGCACTGTCCTGCCTGCCACGGGGCTGCTTCTGAGCACGGAGGCACGCCTACAAGCCAGCTGAGATGGGCTTTGCCTAAGAGTCAGGGAAGTGGCGAGCGGAACAAGGGATGTGCTGCACAGGTTCCCTCGCAGGCAGATTCCCTCCTGGGGCGCTGACTTCTCTTGCCTTAGTGCCCTGCTTTGTTTGGAGGCTGTTTGCGGACAGCAGCACACACAGCGGGAAGGTGCGCGCTGGCCAGCTCCAAGTCTCGGCACATAGAAGCGCAAGCCAGGCACCTGCTCGCAGTTTGTCCCGGGCATGGGAAGCAGCATGCTGCGTGCCCAGAAGACATCCCGCACTGTCCTGCCTGCCACGGGGCTGCTTCTGAGCACGGAGGCACGCCTACAAGCCAGCTGAGATGGGCTTTGCCTAAGAGTCAGGGAAGTGTTGAGCGGAACAAGGGATGTGCTGCACAGCTTCCCTCGCAGGCAGATTCCCTCCTGGGGCGCTTACTTCTCTTGCCTTAGTGCCCTGCTTTGTTTGGAGGCTGTTTGCGGACAGCAGCACACACAGCGGGAAGGTGCGCGCTGGCCAGCTCCAAGTCTAGGCAGATAGAAGCGCAAGCGAGGCACCTGCTCGCGGTTTGTCCCGGGCATGGGAAGCAGCATGCTGCGTGCCTAGAGTACTTCTCGCACTTGTCCTGCCTGCCACGGGGCTGCTTCTGAGCACGGAGCACGCCTACAAGCCAGCTGAGATGGGCTTTGCCTAAGAGTGAGGGAAGTGTCAAGCGGAACAAGGGATGTGCTGCACAGCTTCCCTCGCAGGCAGATTCCCTCCTGGGGCGCTTACTTCTCTTGCCTTAGTGCCCTGCTTTGTTTGGAGGCTGTTTGCGGACAGCAGCACACACAGCGGGAAGGTGCGCGCTGGCCAGCTCCAAGTCTAGGCAGATAGAAGCGCAAGCGAGGCACCTGCTCGCAGTTTGTCCCGGGCATGGGAAGCAGCATGCTGCGTGCCTAGAGTACTTCTCGCACTGTCCTGCCTGCCACGGGGCTGCTTCTGAGCACGGAGGCACGCCTACAAGCCAGCTGAGATGGGCTTTGCCTAAGAGTCAGGGAAGTGGCGAGCGGAACAAGGGATGTGCTGCACAGCTTCCCTCGCAGGCAGATTCCCTCCTGGGGCTCTTAGTTCTCTTGCCTTAGTGCCCTGCTTTGTTTGGAGCTGTTTGCGGACAGCAGCACACACAGCGAGAAGGTGCGCGCTGGCCAGCTCCAAGTCTCGGCAGATTGAAGCGCAAGCCAGGCACCTGCTCGCAGTTTGTCCCGGGCATGGGAAGCAGCATGCTGCGTGCCCAGAAGACATCCCGCACTGTCCTGCCGCCATGGGGCTGCTTCTGAGCACGGAGGCACGCCTACAAGCCAGCTGAGATGGGCTTTGCCTAAGAGTCAGGGAAGTGTTGAGCGGAACAAGGGATGTGCTGCACAGGTTCCCTCGCAGGCAGATTCCCTCCTGGGCGCTTACTTCTCTTGCCTTAGTGCCCTGCTTTGTTTGGAGGCTGTTTGCGGACAGCAGCACACACAGCGGGAAGGTGCGCGCTGGCCAGCTCCAAGTCTCGGCACATAGAAGCACAAGCCAGGCACCTGCTCGCAGTTTGTCCCGGGCATGGGAAGCAGCATGCTGCGTGCCCAGAAGACATCCCGCACTGTCCTGCCTGCCATGGGGCTGCTTCTGAGCACGGAGGCACGCCTACAAGCCAGCTGAGATGGGCTTTGCCTAAGAGTCAGGGAAGTGGCGAGCGGAACAAGGGATGTGCTGCACAGCTTCCCTCGCAGGCAGATTCCCTCCTGGGGCTCTTACTTCTCCTTCCTTAGTGCCCTGCTTTGTTTGGAGGCTGTTTGCGGACAGCAGCACACACAGCGGGAAGGTGCGCGCTGGCCAGCTCCAAGTCTCGGCACATAGAAGCGCAAGCCAGGCACCTGCTCGCAGTTTGTCCCGGGCATGGAAGCAGCATGCTGCGTGCCCAGAAGACATCCCGCACTGTCCTGCCTGCCACGGGGCTGCTTCTGAGCACGCAGGCACGCCTACAAGCCAGCTGAGATGGGCTTTGCCTAAGAGTCAGGGAAGTGGCGAGCGGAACAAGGGATGTGCTGCACAGCTTCCCTCGCAGGCATATTCCCCCCTGGGGTGCTTACTTCTCTTGCCTTAGTGCCCTGCTTTGTTTGGAGGCTCTTTGCGGACAGCAGCACACACAGCGGGAAGGTGCGCGCTGGCCAGCTCCAAGTCTCGGCACATAGAAGCGCAAGCGAGGCACCTGCTCGCGGTTTGTCCCGGGCATGGGAAGCAGCATGCTGCATGCCCAGAAGACATCCCGCACTGTCCTGCCTGCCACGGGGCTGCTTCTGAGCACGGAGGCACACCTACAAGCCAGCTGAGATGGGCTTTGCCTAAGAGTCAGGGAAGTGGCGAGCGGAACAAGGGATGTGCTGCACAGGTTCCCTCGCAGGCAGATTCCCTCCTGGGGCGCTTAATTCTCTTGCCTTAGTGCCCTGCTTTGTTTGGAGGCTCTTTGCGGACAGCAGCACACACAGCGGGCAGGTGCGCGCTGGTCAGCTCCAAGTCTCGGCAGATTGAAGCGCAAGCGAGGCACCTGCTCGCGGTTTGTCCCGGGCATGGGAAGCAGCATGCTGCGTGCCCAGAAGACATCCCGCACTGTCCTGCCTGCCACGGGGCTGCTTCTGAGCACGGAGGCAGGCCTACAAGCAAGCTGAGATGGGCTTTGCCTAAGAGTCAGGGAAGTGGCGAGCGGAACAAGGGATGTGCTGCACAGCTTCCCTCGCAGGCAGATTCCCTCCTGGGGCGCTTACTTCTCTTGCCTTAGTGCCCTGCTTTGTTTGGAGGCTGTTTGCGGACAGCAGCACACACAGCGGGAAGGTGCGCGCTGGCCAGCTCCAACTCTCGGCACATAGAAGCGCAAGCCAGGCACCTGCTCGCAATTTGTCCCGGGCATGGGAAGCAGCATGCTGCGTGCCCAGAAGACATCCCGCACTGTCCTGCCTTCCTCGGGGCTGCTTCTGAGCACGGAGGCACGCCTACAAGCCAGCTGAGATGGGCTTTGCCTAAGAGTCAGGGAAGTGGCGAGCGGAACAAGGGATGTGCTGCACAGGTTCCCTCGCAGGCAGATTCCCTCCTGGGGCGCTTACTTCTCTTGCCTTAGTGCCCTGCTTTGTTTGGAGGCTGTTTGCGGACAGCAGCACACACAGCGGGAAGGTGCGCGCTGGCCAGCTCCAAGTCTCGGCACATAGAAGCGCAAGCCAGGCACCTGCTCGCAGTTTGTCCCGGGCATGGGAAGCAGCATGCTGCGTGCCCAGAAGACATCCCGCACTGTCCTGCCTGCCACGGGGCTGCTTCTGAGCACGGAGGCACGCCTACAAGCCAGCTGAGATGGGCTTTGCCTAAGAGTCAGGGAAGTGGCGAGCGGAACAAGGGATGTGCTGCACAGGTTCCCTCGCAGGCAGATTCCCTCCTGGGGTGCTTACTTCTCTTGCCTTAGTGCCCTGCTTTCTTTGGAGGCTGTTTGCGGACAGCAGCACACACAGCGGGAAGGTGCGCGCTGGCCAGCTCCAACTCTCGGCACATAGAAGCGCAAGCCAGGCACCTGCTCGGAGTTTGTCCCGGGCATGGGAAGCAGCATGCTGCGTGCCCAGAAGACATCCCGCACTGTCCTGCCTTCCTCGGGGCTGCTTCTGAGCACGGAGGCACGCCTACAAGCCAGCTGAGATGGGCTTTGCCTAAGAGTCAGGGAAGTGGCGAGCGGAACAAGGGATGTGCTGCACAGCTTCCCTCGCAGGCAGATTCCCTCCTGGGGCGCTTACTTCTCTTGCCTTAGTGCCCTGCTTTGTTTGGAGGCTCTTTGCGGACAGCAGCACACACAGCGGGAAGGTGCGCGCTGGCCAGCTCCAAGTCTCGGCACATAGAAGCGCAAGCCAGGCACCTGCTCGCAGTTTGTCCCGGGCGTGGGAAGCAGCATGCTGCGTGCCCAGAAGACATCCCGCACTGTCCTGCCTGCCACGGGGCTGCTTCTGAGCACGGAGGCACGCCTACAAGCCAGCTGAGATGGGCTTTGCCTAAGAGTCAGGGAAGTGTTGAGCGGAACAAGGGATGTGCTGCACAGGTTCCCTCGCAGGCAGATTCCCTCCTGGGGCGCTGACTTCTCTTGCCTTAGTGCCCTGCTTTGTTTGGAGGCTGTTTGCGGACAGCAGCACACACAGCGGGAAGGTGCGCGCTGGCCAGCTCCAAGTCTCGGCACATAGAAGCGCAAGCCAGGCACCTGCTCGCAGTTTGTCCCGGGCATGGGAAGCAGCATGCTGCGTGCCCAGAAGACATCCCGCACTGTCCTGCCTGCCACGGGGCTGCTTCTGAGCACGGAGGCACGCCTACAAGCCAGCTGAGATGGGCTTTGCCTAAGAGTCAGGGAAGTGGCGAGCGGAACAAGGGATGTGCTGCACAGCTTCCCTCGCAGGCAGATTCCCTCCTGGGGCGCTTACTTCTCTTGCCTTAGTGCCCTGCTTTGTTTGGAGGCTGTTTGCGGACAGCAGCACACACAGCGGGAAGGTGCGCGCTGGCCAGCTCCAAGTCTAGGCAGATAGAAGCGCAAGCGAGGCACCTGCTCGCGGTTTGTCCCGGGCATGGGAAGCAGCATGCTGCGTGCCTAGAGTACTTCTCGCACTGTCCTGCCTGCCACGGGGCTGCTTCTGAGCACGGAGGCACGCCTACAAGCCAGCTGAGATGGGCTTTGCCTAAGAGTGAGGGAAGTGTCAAGCGGAACAAGGGATGTGCTGCACAGCTTCCCTCGCAGGCAGATTCCCTCCTGGGGCGCTTACTTCTCTTGCCTTAGTGCCCTGCTTTGTTTGGAGGCTGTTTGCGGACAGCAGCACACACAGCGGGAAGGTGCGCGCTGGCCAGCTCCAAGTCTAGGCAGATAGAAGCGCAAGCGAGGCACCTGCTCGCAGTTTGTCCCGGGCATGGGAAGCAGCATGCTGCGTGCCTAGAGTACTTCTCGCACTGTCCTGCCTGCCACGGGGCTGCTTCTGAGCACGGAGGCACGCCTACAAGCCAGCTGAGATGGGCTTTGCCTAAGAGTCAGGGAAGTGGCGAGCGGAACAAGGGATGTGCTGCACAGCTTCCCTCGCAGGCAGATTCCCTCCTGGGGCTCTTAGTTCTCTTGCCTTAGTGCCCTGCTTTGTTTGGAGGCTGTTTGCGGACAGCAGCACACACAGCGAGAAGGTGCGCGCTGGCCAGCTCCAAGTCTCGGCAGATTGAAGCGCAAGCCAGGCACCTGCTCGCAGTTTGTCCCGGGCATGGGAAGCAGCATGCTGCGTGCCCAGAAGACATCCCGCACTGTCCTGCCCGCCATGGGGCTGCTTCTGAGCACGGAGGCACGCCTACAAGCCAGCTGAGATGGGCTTTGCCTAAGAGTCAGGGAAGTGTTGAGCGGAACAAGGGATGTGCTGCACAGGTTCCCTCGCAGGCAGATTCCCTCCTGGGGCGCTTACTTCTCTTGCCTTAGTGCCCTGCTTTGTTTGGAGGCTGTTTGCGGACAGCAGCACACACAGCGGGAAGGTGCGCGCTGGCCAGCTCCAAGTCTCGGCACATAGAAGCACAAGCCAGGCACCTGCTCGCAGTTTGTCCCGGGCATGGGAAGCAGCATGCTGCGTGCCCAGAAGACATCCCGCACTGTCCTGCCTGCCATGGGGCTGCTTCTGAGCACGGAGGCACGCCTACAAGCCAGCTGAGATGGGCTTTGCCTAAGAGTCAGGGAAGTGGCGAGCGGAACAAGGGATGTGCTGCACAGGTTCCCTCGCAGGCAGATTCCCTCCTGGGGTGCTTACTTCTCTTGCCTTAGTGCCCTGCTTTCTTTGGAGGCTGTTTGCGGACAGCAGCACACACAGCGGGAAGGTGCGCGCTGGCCAGCTCCAAGTCTCGGCACATAGAAGCGCAAGCCAGGCACCTGCTCGGAGTTTGTCCCGGGCATGGGAAGCAGCATGCTGCGTGCCCAGAAGACATCCCGCACTGTCCTGCCTTCCTCGGGGCTGCTTCTGAGCACGGAGGCACGCCTACAAGCCAGCTGAGATGGGCTTTGCCTAAGAGTCAGGGAAGTGGCGAGCGGAACAAGGGATGTGCTGCACAGCTTCCCTCGCAGGCAGATTCCCTCCTGGGGCGCTTACTTCTCTTGCCTTAGTGCCCTGCTTTGTTTGGAGGCTCTTTGCGGACAGCAGCACACACAGCGGGAAGGTGCGCGCTGGCCAGCTCCAAGTCTCGGCACATAGAAGCGCAAGCCAGGCACCTGCTCGCAGTTTGTCCCGGGCGTGGGAAGCAGCATGCTGCGTGCCCAGAAGACATCCCGCACTGTCCTGCCTGCCACGGGGCTGCTTCTGAGCACGGAGGCACGCCTACAAGCCAGCTGAGATGGGCTTTGCCTAAGAGTCAGGGAAGTGGCGAGCGGAACAAGGGATGTGCTGCACAGGTTCCCTCGCAGGCAGATTCCCTCCTGGGGCGCTTACTTCTCTTGCCTTAGTGCCCTGCTTTGTTTGGAGGCTGTTTGCGGACAGCAGCACACACAGCGGGAAGGTGCGCGCTGGCCAGCTCCAAGTCTCGGCACATAGAAGCGCAAGCCAGGCACCTGCTCGCAGTTTGTCCCGGGCATGGGAAGCAGCATGCTGCGTGCCCAGAAGACATCCCGCACTGTCCTGCCTGCCACGGGGCTGCTTCTGAGCACGGAGGCACGCCTACAAGCCAGCTGAGATGGGCTTTGCCTAAGAGTCAGGGAAGTGGCGAGCGGAACAAGGGATGTGCTGCACAGCTTCCCTCGCAGGCAGATTCCCTCCTGGGGCGCTTACTTCTCTTGCCTTAGTGCCCTGCTTTGTTTGGAGGCTGTTTGCGGACAGCAGCACACACAGCGGGAAGGTGCGCGCTGGCCAGCTCCAAGTCTAGGCAGATAGAAGCGCAAGCGAGGCACCTGCTCGCGGTTTGTCCCGGGCATGGGAAGCAGCATGCTGCGTGCCTAGAGTACTTCTCGCACTGTCCTGCCTGCCACGGGGCTGCTTCTGAGCACGGAGGCACGCCTACAAGCCAGCTGAGATGGGCTTTGCCTAAGAGTGAGGGAAGTGTCAAGCGGAACAAGGGATGTGCTGCACAGCTTCCCTCGCAGGCAGATTCCCTCCTGGGGCGCTTACTTCTCTTGCCTTAGTGCCCTGCTTTGTTTGGAGGCTGTTTGCGGACAGCAGCACACACAGCGGGAAGGTGCGCGCTGGCCAGCTCCAAGTCTAGGCAGATAGAAGCGCAAGCGAGGCACCTGCTCGCAGTTTGTCCCGGGCATGGGAAGCAGCATGCTGCGTGCCTAGAGTACTTCTCGCACTGTCCTGCCTGCCACGGGGCTGCTTCTGAGCACGGAGGCACGCCTACAAGCCAGCTGAGATGGGCTTTGCCTAAGAGTCAGGGAAGTGGCGAGCGGAACAAGGGATGTGCTGCACAGCTTCCCTCGCAGGCAGATTCCCTCCTGGGGCTCTTAGTTCTCTTGCCTTAGTGCCCTGCTTTGTTTGGAGGCTGTTTGCGGACAGCAGCACACACAGCGAGAAGGTGCGCGCTGGCCAGCTCCAAGTCTCGGCAGATTGAAGCGCAAGCCAGGCACCTGCTCGCAATTTGTCCCGGGCATGGGAAGCAGCATGCTGCGTGCCCAGAAGACATCCCGCACTGTCCTGCCTTCCTCGGGGCTGCTTCTGAGCACGGAGGCACATCTACAAGCAAGCTGAGATGGGCTTTGCCTAAGAGTCAGGGAAGTGGCGAGCGGAACAAGGGATGTGCTGCACAGCTTCCCTCGCAGGCCGATTCCCTCCTGGGGCACTTAGTTCTCTTGCCTTAGCGCCCTGCTTTGTTTGGAGGCTGTTTGCGGACAGCAGCACACACAGCGGGAAGGTGCGCGCTGGCCAGCTCCAAGTCTCGGCAGATTGAAGCGCAAGCGAGGCACCTGCTCGCGGTTTGTCCCGGGCATGGGAAGCAGCATGCTGCGTGCCCAGAAGACATCTCGCACTGTCCTGCCTGCCACGGGGCTGCTTCTGAGCACGGAGGCACACCTACAAGCCAGCTGAGATGGGCTTTGCCTAAGAGTCAGGGAAGTGGCGAGCGGAACAAGGGATGTGCTGCACAGCTTCCCTCGCAGGCAGATTCCCTCCTGGGGCGCTTAATTCTCTTGCCTTAGTGCCCTGCTTTGTTTGGAGGCTGTTTGCAGACAGCAGCACACACAGCAGGAAGGTGCGCGCTGGCCAGCTCCAAGTCTCGGCACATAGAAGCGCAAGCGAGGCACCTGCTCGCAGTTTGTCCCGGGCATGGGAAGCAGCATGCTGCGTGCCCAGAAGACATCCCGCACTGTCCTTCCTTCCTCGGGGCTGCTTCTGAGCACGGAGGCACACCTACAAGCCAGCTGAGATGGGCTTTGCCTAAGAGTCAGGGAAGTGGCGAGCGGAACAAGGGATGTGCTACACAGCTTCCCTCGCAGGCAGATTCCCTCCTGGGGCTCTTAGTTCTCATGCCTTAGTGCCCTGCTTTGTTTGGAGGCTGTTTGCAGACAGCAGCACACACAGCGGGAAGGTGCGCGCTGGCCAGCTCCAAGTCTCGGCACATAGAAGCGCAAGCGAGGCACCTGCTCGCAGTTTGTCCCGGGCATGGGAAGCAGCATGCTGCGTGCCCAGAAGACATCCCGCACTGTCCTGCCTTCCTCGGGGCTGCTTCTGAGCACGGAGGCACACCTACAAGCCAGCTGAGATGGGCTTTGCCTAAGAGTCAGGGAAGTGGCGAGCGGAACAAGGGATGTGCTACACAGCTTCCCTCGCAGGCAGATTCCCTCCTGGGGCTCTTAGTTCTCATGCCTTAGTGCCCTGCTTTGTTTGGAGGCTGTTTGCGGACAGCAGCACACACAGCGGGAAGGTGCGCGCTGGCCAGCTCCAAGTCTCGGCACATAGAAGCGCAAGCGAGGCACCTGCTCGAGGTTTGTCCCGGGCATGGGAAGCAGCATGCTGCATGCCCAGAAGACATCCCGCACTGTCCTGCCCGCCATGGGGCTGCTTCTGAGCACGGAGGCACGCCTACAAGCCAGCTGAGATGGGCTTTGCCTAAGAGTCAGGGAAGTGTTGAGCGGAACAAGGGATGTGCTGCACAGGTTCCCTCGCAGGCAGATTCCCTCCTGGGGCGCTTACTTCTCTTGCCTTAGTGCCCTGCTTTGTTTGGAGGCTGTTTGCGGACAGCAGCACACACAGCGGGAAGGTGCGCGCTGGCCAGCTCCAAGTCTCGGCACATAGAAGCACAAGCCAGGCACCTGCTCGCAGTTTGTCCCGGGCATGGGAAGCAGCATGCTGCGTGCCCAGAAGACATCCCGCACTGTCCTGCCTGCCATGGGGCTGCTTCTGAGCACGGAGGCACGCCTACAAGCCAGCTGAGATGGGCTTTGCCTAAGAGTCAGGGAAGTGGCGAGCGGAACAAGGGATGTGCTGCACAGGTTCCCTCGCAGGCAGATTCCCTCCTGGGGTGCTTACTTCTCTTGCCTTAGTGCCCTGCTTTCTTTGGAGGCTGTTTGCGGACAGCAGCACACACAGCGGGAAGGTGCGCGCTGGCCAGCTCCAAGTCTCGGCACATAGAAGCGCAAGCCAGGCACCTGCTCGGAGTTTGTCCCGGGCATGGGAAGCAGCATGCTGCGTGCCCAGAAGACATCCCGCACTGTCCTGCCTTCCTCGGGGCTGCTTCTGAGCACGGAGGCACGCCTACAAGCCAGCTGAGATGGGCTTTGCCTAAGAGTCAGGGAAGTGGCGAGCGGAACAAGGGATGTGCTGCACAGGTTCCCTCGCAGGCAGATTCCCTCCTGGGGCGCTTACTTCTCTTGCCTTAGTGCCCTGCTTTGTTTGGAGGCTCTTTGCGGACAGCAGCACACACAGCGGGAAGGTGCGCGCTGGCCAGCTCCAAGTCTCGGCACATAGAAGCGCAAGCCAGGCACCTGCTCGCAGTTTGTCCCGGGCGTGGGAAGCAGCATGCTGCGTGCCCAGAAGACATCCCGCACTGTCCTGCCTGCCACGGGGCTGCTTCTGAGCACGGAGGCACGCCTACAAGCCAGCTGAGATGGGCTTTGCCTAAGAGTCAGGGAAGTGGCGAGCGGAACAAGGGATGTGCTGCACAGCTTCCCTCGCAGGCAGATTCCCTCCTGGGGCGCTGACTTCTCTTGCCTTAGTGCCCTGCTTTGTTTGGAGGCTGTTTGCGGACAGCAGCACACACAGCGGGAAGGTGCGCGCTGGCCAGCTCCAAGTCTAGGCAGATAGAAGCGCAAGCGAGGCACCTGCTCGCGGTTTGTCCCGGGCATGGGAAGCAGCATGCTGCGTGCCTAGAGTACTTCTCGCACTGTCCTGCCTGCCACGGGGCTGCTTCTGAGCACGGAGGCACGCCTACAAGCCAGCTGAGATGGGCTTTGCCTAAGAGTGAGGGAAGTGTCAAGCGGAACAAGGGATGTGCTGCACAGCTTCCCTCGCAGGCAGATTCCCTCCTGGGGCGCTTACTTCTCTTGCCTTAGTGCCCTGCTTTGTTTGGAGGCTGTTTGCGGACAGCAGCACACACAGCGGGAAGGTGCGCGCTGGCCAGCTCCAAGTCTAGGCAGATAGAAGCGCAAGCGAGGCACCTGCTCGCAGTTTGTCCCGGGCATGGGAAGCAGCATGCTGCGTGCCTAGAGTACTTCTCGCACTGTCCTGCCTGCCACGGGGCTGCTTCTGAGCACGGAGGCACGCCTACAAGCCAGCTGAGATGGGCTTTGCCTAAGAGTCAGGGAAGTGGCGAGCGGAACAAGGGATGTGCTGCACAGCTTCCCTCGCAGGCAGATTCCCTCCTGGGGCTCTTAGTTCTCTTGCCTTAGTGCCCTGCTTTGTTTGGAGGCTGTTTGCGGACAGCAGCACACACAGCGAGAAGGTGCGCGCTGGCCAGCTCCAAGTCTCGGCAGATTGAAGCGCAAGCCAGGCACCTGCTCGCAATTTGTCCCGGGCATGGGAAGCAGCATGCTGCGTGCCCAGAAGACATCCCGCACTGTCCTGCCTTCCTCGGGGCTGCTTCTGAGCACGGAGGCACATCTACAAGCAAGCTGAGATGGGCTTTGCCTAAGAGTGAGGGAAGTGGCGAGCGGAACAAGGGATGTGCTGCACAGCTTCCCTCGCAGGCCGATTCCCTCCTGGGGCACTTAGTTCTCTTGCCTTAGCGCCCTGCTTTGTTTGGAGGCTGTTTGCGGACAGCAGCACACACAGCGGGAAGGTGCGCGCTGGCCAGCTCCAAGTCTCGGCAGATTGAAGCGCAAGCGAGGCACCTGCTCGCGGTTTGTCCCGGGCATGGGAAGCAGCATGCTGCGTGCCCAGAAGACATCTCGCACTGTCCTGCCTGCCACGGGGCTGCTTCTGAGCACGGAGGCACACCTACAAGCCAGCTGAGATGGGCTTTGCCTAAGAGTCAGGGAAGTGGCGAGCGGAACAAGGGATGTGCTGCACAGCTTCCCTCGCAGGCAGATTCCCTCCTGGGGCGCTTAATTCTCTTGCCTTAGTGCCCTGCTTTGTTTGGAGGCTGTTTGCAGACAGCAGCACACACAGCAGGAAGGTGCGCGCTGGCCAGCTCCAAGTCTCGGCACATAGAAGCGCAAGCGAGGCACCTGCTCGCAGTTTGTCCCGGGCATGGGAAGCAGCATGCTGCGTGCCCAGAAGACATCCCGCACTGTCCTGCCTTCCTCGGGGCTGCTTCTGAGCACGGAGGCACACCTACAAGCCAGCTGAGATGGGCTTTGCCTAAGAGTCAGGGAAGTGGCGAGCGGAACAAGGGATGTGCTACACAGCTTCCCTCGCAGGCAGATTCCCTCCTGGGGCTCTTAGTTCTCATGCCTTAGTGCCCTGCTTTGTTTGGAGGCTGTTTGCGGACAGCAGCACACACAGCGGGAAGGTGCGCGCTGGCTAGCTCCAAGTCTCGGCACATAGAAGCGCAAGCGAGGCACCTGCTCGAGGTTTGTCCCGGGCATGGGAAGCAGCATGCTGCGTGCCCAGAAGACATCCCGCACTGTCCTGCCTTCCTCGGGGCTGCTTCTGAGCACGGAGGCACGCCTACAAGCCAGCTGAGATGGGCTTTGCCTAAGAGTCAGGGAAGTGGCGAGCGGAACAAGGGATGTGCTGCACAGCTTCCCTCGCAGGCAGATTCCCTCCTGGGGCGCTTAGTTCTCCTGCCTTAGCGCCCTGCTTTGTTTGGAGGCTGTTTGCGGACAGCAGCACACACAGCGGGAAGGTGCGCGCTTGCCAGCTCCAAGTCTCGGCACATAGAAGCGCAAGCCAGGCACCTGTCGCGGTTTGTCCCGGGCATGGGAAGCAGCATGCTGCGTGCCCAGAAGACATCCCGCACTGTCCTGCCTGCCACGGGGCTGCTTCTGAGCACGGAGGCACGCCTACAAGCCAGCTGAGATGGGCTTTGCCTAAGAGTCAGGGAAGTGGCGAGCGGAACAAGGGATGTGCTGCACAGCTTCCCTCGCAGGCAGATTCCCTCCTGGGGCTCTTAGTTCTCTTGCCTTAGTGCCCTGCTTTGTTTGGAGGCTGTTTGCGGACAGCAGCACACACAGCGGGAAGGTGCGCGCTGGCCAGCTCCAAGTCTCGGCAGATTGAAGCTCAAGCCAGGCACCTGCTCGCTTTTTGTCCCGGGCATGGGAAGCAGCATGCTGCATGCCCAGAAGACATCCCGCACTGTCCTGCCTGCCACGGGGCTGCTTCTGAGCACGGAGGCACACCTACAAGCCAGCTGAGATGGGCTTTGCCTAAGAGTGAGGGAAGTGACGAGCGGAACAAGGGATGTGCTGCACAGCTTCCCTCGCAGGCAGATTCCCTCCTGGGGCGCTTAGTTCTCTTGCCTTAGCGCCCTACTTTGTTTAGAGGCTGTTTGCGGACAGCAGCACACACAGCGGGAAGGTGCGCGCTGGCCAGCTCCAAGTCTCGGCACATACAAGCGCAAGCGAGGCACCTGCTCGCGGTTTGTCCCAGGCATGGGAAGCAGCATGCTGCGTGCCCAGAAGACATCTCGCACTGTCCTGCCTGCCACGGGGCTGCTTCTGAGCACGGAGGCACGCCTACAAGCCAGCTGAGATGGGCTTTGCCTAAGAGTCAGGGAAGTGGCGAGCGGAACAAGGGATGTGCTACACAGCTTCCCTCGCAGGCAGATTCCCTCCTGGGGCGCTTAGTTCTCCTGCATTAGCGCCCTGCTTTGTTTGGAGGCTGTTTGCGGACAGCAGCACACACAGCGGGAAGGTGCGCGCTGGCCAGCTCCAAGTCTCGGCACATAGAAGCGCAAGCGAGGCACCTGCTCGCGGTTTGTCCCGGGCATGGGAAGCAGCATGCTGCGTGCCCAGAAGACATCTCGCACTGTCCTGCCTGCCACGGGGCTGCTTCTGAGCACGGAGGCACGCCTACAAGCCAGCTGAGATGGGCTTTGCCTAAGAGTGAGGGAAGTGGCGAGCGGAACAAGGGATGTGCTGCACAGCTTCCCTCGCAGGCAGATTCCCTCCTGGGGCGCTTAGTTCTCTTGCCTTAGTGCCCTGCTTTGTTTGGAGGCTGTTTGCGGACAGCAGCACACACAGCGGGAAGGTGCGCGCTGGCCAGCTCCAAGTCTCGGCAGATTGAAGCGCAAGCCAGGCACCTGCTCGCAATTTGTCCCGGGCATGGGAAGCAGCATGCTGCGTGCCCAGAAGACATCTCGCACTGTCCTGCCTGCCACGGGGCTGCTTCTGAGCACGGAGGCACGCCTACAAGCCAGCTGAGATGGGCTTTGCCTAAGAGTGAGGGAAGTGGCGAGCGGAACAAGGGATGACCTGCACAGCTTCCCTCGCAGGCAGATTCCCTCCTGGGGCTCTTAGCTCTCTTGCCTTAGTGCCCTGCTTTGTTTGGAGGCTGTTTGCGGACAGCAGCACACACAGCGGGAAGGTGCGCGCTGGCCAGCTCCAAGTCTCGGCAGATTGAAGCGCAAGTGAGGCACCTGCTCGCAGTTTGTCCCGGGCATGGGAAGCAGCATGCTGTGTGCCCAGAAGACATCCCGCACTGTCCTGCCTGCCACGGGACTGCTTCTGAGCACGGAGGCACACCTACAAGCAAGCTGAGATGGGCTTTGCCTAAGAGTCAGGGAAGTGGCGAGCGGAACAAGGGATGTGCTGCACAGGTTCCCTCGCAGGCAGATTCCCTCCTGGGGCGCTTACTTCTCTTGCCTTAGTGCCCTGCTTTCTTTGGAGGCTGTTTGCGGACAGCAGCACACACAGCGGGAAGGTGCGCGCTGGCCAGCTCCAAGTCTCGGCACATAGAAGCGCAAGCCAGGCACCTGCTCGCAGTTTGTCCCGGGCATGGGAAGCAGCATGCTGCATGCCCAGAAGACATCCCGCACTGTCCTGCCCGCCATGGGGCTGCTTCTGAGCACGGAGGCACGCCTACAAGCCAGCTGAGATGGGCTTTGCCTAAGAGTCAGGGAAGTGTTGAGCGGAACAAGGGATGTGCTGCACAGGTTCCCTCGCAGGCAGATTCCCTCCTGGGGCGCTTACTTCTCTTGCCTTAGTGCCCTGCTTTGTTTGGAGGCTGTTTGCGGACAGCAGCACACACAGCGGGAAGGTGCGCGCTGGCCAGCTCCAAGTCTCGGCACATAGAAGCACAAGCCAGGCACCTGCTAGCAGTTTGTCCCGGGCATGGGAAGCAGCATGCTGCGTGCCCAGAAGACATCCCGCACTGTCCTGCCTGCCATGGGGCTGCTTCTGAGCACGGAGGCACGCCTACAAGCCAGCTGAGATGGGCTTTGCCTAAGAGTCAGGGAAGTGGCGAGCGGAACAAGGGATGTGCTGCACAGGTTCCCTCGCAGGCAGATTCCCTCCTGGGGTGCTTACTTCTCTTGCCTTAGTGCCCTGCTTTCTTTGGAGGCTGTTTGCGGACAGCAGCACACACAGCGGGAAGGTGCGCGCTGGCCAGCTCCAAGTCTCGGCACATAGAAGCGCAAGCCAGGCACCTGCTCGGAGTTTGTCCCGGGCATGGGAAGCAGCATGCTGCGTGCCCAGAAGACATCCCGCACTGTCCTGCCTTCCTCGGGGCTGCTTCTGAGCACGGAGGCACGCCTACAAGCCAGCTGAGATGGGCTTTGCCTAAGAGTCAGGGAAGTGGCGAGCGGAACAAGGGATGTGCTGCACAGGTTCCCTCGCAGGCAGATTCCCTCCTGGGGCGCTTACTTCTCTTGCCTTAGTGCCCTGCTTTGTTTGGAGGCTCTTTGCGGACAGCAGCACACACAGCGGGAAGGTGCGCGCTGGCCAGCTCCAAGTCTCGGCACATAGAAGCGCAAGCCAGGCACCTGCTCGCAGTTTGTCCCGGGCGTGGGAAGCAGCATGCTGCGTGCCCAGAAGACATCCCGCACTGTCCTGCCTGCCACGGGGCTGCTTCTGAGCACGGAGGCACGCCTACAAGCCAGCTGAGATGGGCTTTGCCTAAGAGTCAGGGAAGTGGCGAGCGGAACAAGGGATGTGCTGCACAGGTTCCCTCGCAGGCAGATTCCCTCCTGGGGCGCTTACTTCTCTTGCCTTAGTGCCCTGCTTTGTTTGGAGGCTCTTTGCGGACAGCAGCACACACAGCGGGAAGGTGCGCGCTGGCCAGCTCCAAGTCTCGGCACATAGAAGCGCAAGCCAGGCACCTGCTCGCAGTTTGTCCCGGGCGTGGGAAGCAGCATGCTGCGTGCCCAGAAGACATCCCGCACTGTCCTGCCTGCCACGGGGCTGCTTCTGAGCACGGAGGCACGCCTACAAGCCAGCTGAGATGGGCTTTGCCTAAGAGTCAGGGAAGTGGCGAGCGGAACAAGGGATGTGCTGCACAGGTTCCCTCGCAGGCAGATTCCCTCCTGGGGCGCTTACTTCTCTTGCCTTAGTGCCCTGCTTTGTTTGGAGGCTGTTTGCGGACAGCAGCACACACAGCGGGAAGGTGCGCGCTGGCCAGCTCCAAGTCTCGGCACATAGAAGCGCAAGCCAGGCACCTGCTCGCAGTTTGTCCCGGGCATGGGAAGCAGCATGCTGCGTGCCCAGAAGACATCCCGCACTGTCCTGCCTGCCACGGGGCTGCTTCTGAGCACGGAGGCACGCCTACAAGCCAGCTGAGATGGGCTTTGCCTAAGAGTCAGGGAAGTGGCGAGCGGAACAAGGGATGTGCTGCACAGCTTCCCTCGCAGGCAGATTCCCTCCTGGGGCGCTTACTTCTCTTGCCTTAGTGCCCTGCTTTGTTTGGAGGCTGTTTGCGGACAGCAGCACACACAGCGGGAAGGTGCGCGCTGGCCAGCTCCAAGTCTAGGCAGATAGAAGCGCAAGCGAGGCACCTGCTCGCGGTTTGTCCCGGGCATGGGAAGCAGCATGCTGCGTGCCTAGAGTACTTCTCGCACTGTCCTGCCTGCCACGGGGCTGCTTCTGAGCACGGAGGCACGCCTACAAGCCAGCTGAGATGGGCTTTGCCTAAGAGTGAGGGAAGTGTCAAGCGGAACAAGGGATGTGCTGCACAGCTTCCCTCGCAGGCAGATTCCCTCCTGGGGCGCTTACTTCTCTTGCCTTAGTGCCCTGCTTTGTTTGGAGGCTGTTTGCGGACAGCAGCACACACAGCGGGAAGGTGCGCGCTGGCCAGCTCCAAGTCTAGGCAGATAGAAGCGCAAGCGAGGCACCTGCTCGCAGTTTGTCCCGGGCATGGGAAGCAGCATGCTGCGTGCCTAGAGTACTTCTCGCACTGTCCTGCCTGCCACGGGGCTGCTTCTGAGCACGGAGGCACGCCTACAAGCCAGCTGAGATGGGCTTTGCCTAAGAGTCAGGGAAGTGGCGAGCGGAACAAGGGATGTGCTGCACAGCTTCCCTCGCAGGCAGATTCCCTCCTGGGGCTCTTAGTTCTCTTGCCTTAGTGCCCTGCTTTGTTTGGAGGCTGTTTGCGGACAGCAGCACACACAGCGAGAAGGTGCGCGCTGGCCAGCTCCAAGTCTCGGCAGATTGAAGCGCAAGCCAGGCACCTGCTCGCAATTTGTCCCGGGCATGGGAAGCAGCATGCTGCGTGCCCAGAAGACATCCCGCACTGTCCTGCCTTCCTCGGGGCTGCTTCTGAGCACGGAGGCACATCTACAAGCAAGCTGAGATGGGCTTTGCCTAAGAGTCAGGGAAGTGGCGAGCGGAACAAGGGATGTGCTGCACAGCTTCCCTCGCAGGCCGATTCCCTCCTGGGGCACTTAGTTCTCTTGCCTTAGCGCCCTGCTTTGTTTGGAGGCTGTTTGCGGACAGCAGCACACACAGCGGGAAGGTGCGCGCTGGCCAGCTCCAAGTCTCGGCAGATTGAAGCGCAAGCGAGGCACCTGCTCGCGGTTTGTCCCGGGCATGGGAAGCAGCATGCTGCGTGCCCAGAAGACATCTCGCACTGTCCTGCCTGCCACGGGGCTGCTTCTGAGCACGGAGGCACACCTACAAGCCAGCTGAGATGGGCTTTGCCTAAGAGTCAGGGAAGTGGCGAGCGGAACAAGGGATGTGCTGCACAGCTTCCCTCGCAGGCAGATTCCCTCCTGGGGCGCTTAATTCTCTTGCCTTAGTGCCCTGCTTTGTTTGGAGGCTGTTTGCAGACAGCAGCACACACAGCAGGAAGGTGCGCGCTGGCCAGCTCCAAGTCTCGGCACATAGAAGCGCAAGCGAGGCACCTGCTCGCAGTTTGTCCCGGGCATGGGAAGCAGCATGCTGCGTGCCCAGAAGACATCCCGCACTGTCCTTCCTTCCTCGGGGCTGCTTCTGAGCACGGAGGCACACCTACAAGCCAGCTGAGATGGGCTTTGCCTAAGAGTCAGGGAAGTGGCGAGCGGAACAAGGGATGTGCTACACAGCTTCCCTCGCAGGCAGATTCCCTCCTGGGGCTCTTAGTTCTCTTGCCTTAGTGCCCTGCTTTGTTTGGAGGCTGTTTGCGGACAGCAGCACACACAGCGGGAAGGTGCGCGCTGGCCAGCTCCAAGTCTCGGCACATAGAAGCGCAAGCGAGGCACCTGCTCGAGGTTTGTCCCGGGCATGGGAAGCAGCATGCTGCGTGCCCAGAAGACATCCCGCACTGTCCTGCCTTCCTCGGGGCTGCTTCTGAGCACGGAGGCACGCCTACAAGCCAGCTGAGATGGGCTTTGCCTAAGAGTCAGGGAAGTGGCGAGCGGAACAAGGGATGTGCTGCACAGCTTCCCTCGCAGGCAGATTCCCTCCTGGGGCGCTTAGTTCTCCTGCCTTAGCGCCCTGCTTTGTTTGGAGGCTGTTTGCGGACAGCAGCACACACAGCGGGAAGGTGCGCGCTGGCCAGCACCAAGTCTCGGCAGATTGAAGCGCAAGTGAGGCACCTGCTCGCAGTTTGTCCCGGGCATGGGAAGCAGCATGCTGCGTGCCCAGAAGACATCCCGCACTGTCCTGCCTGCCACGGGGCTGCTTCTGAGCACGGAGGCACACCTACAAGCAAGCTGAGATGGGCTTTGCCTAAGAGTCAGGGAAGTGGCGAGCGGAACAAGGGATGTGCTGCACAGGTTCCCTCGCAGGCAGATTCCCTCCTGGGGCGCTTACTTCTCTTGCCTTAGTGCCCTGCTTTCTTTGGAGGCTGTTTGCGGACAGCAGCACACACAGCGGGAAGGTGCGCGCTGGCCAGCTCCAAGTCTCGGCACATAGAAGCGCAAGCCAGGCACCTGCTCGCAGTTTGTCCCGGGCATGGGAAGCAGCATGCTGCATGCCCAGAAGACATCCCGCACTGTCCTGCCCGCCATGGGGCTGCTTCTGAGCACGGAGGCACGCCTACAAGCCAGCTGAGATGGGCTTTGCCTAAGAGTCAGGGAAGTGTTGAGCGGAACAAGGGATGTGCTGCACAGGTTCCCTCGCAGGCAGATTCCCTCCTGGGGCGCTTACTTCTCTTGCCTTAGTGCCCTGCTTTGTTTGGAGGCTGTTTGCGGACAGCAGCACACACAGCGGGAAGGTGCGCGCTGGCCAGCTCCAAGTCTCGGCACATAGAAGCACAAGCCAGGCACCTGCTCGCAGTTTGTCCCGGGCATGGGAAGCAGCATGCTGCGTGCCCAGAAGACATCCCGCACTGTCCTGCCTGCCATGGGGCTGCTTCTGAGCACGGAGGCACGCCTACAAGCCAGCTGAGATGGGCTTTGCCTAAGAGTCAGGGAAGTGGCGAGCGGAACAAGGGATGTGCTGCACAGGTTCCCTCGCAGGCAGATTCCCTCCTGGGGTGCTTACTTCTCTTGCCTTAGTGCCCTGCTTTCTTTGGAGGCTGTTTGCGGACAGCAGCACACACAGCGGGAAGGTGCGCGCTGGCCAGCTCCAAGTCTCGGCACATAGAAGCGCAAGCCAGGCACCTGCTCGGAGTTTGTCCCGGGCATGGGAAGCAGCATGCTGCGTGCCCAGAAGACATCCCGCACTGTCCTGCCTTCCTCGGGGCTGCTTCTGAGCACGGAGGCACGCCTACAAGCCAGCTGAGATGGGCTTTGCCTAAGAGTCAGGGAAGTGGCGAGCGGAACAAGGGATGTGCTGCACAGGTTCCCTCGCAGGCAGATTCCCTCCTGGGGCGCTTACTTCTCTTGCCTTAGTGCCCTGCTTTGTTTGGAGGCTCTTTGCGGACAGCAGCACACACAGCGGGAAGGTGCGCGCTGGCCAGCTCCAAGTCTCGGCACATAGAAGCGCAAGCCAGGCACCTGCTCGCAGTTTGTCCCGGGCGTGGGAAGCAGCATGCTGCGTGCCCAGAAGACATCCCGCACTGTCCTGCCTGCCACGGGGCTGCTTCTGAGCACGGAGGCACGCCTACAAGCCAGCTGAGATGGGCTTTGCCTAAGAGTCAGGGAAGTGGCGAGCGGAACAAGGGATGTGCTGCACAGCTTCCCTCGCAGGCAGATTCCCTCCTGGGGCGCTGACTTCTCTTGCCTTAGTGCCCTGCTTTGTTTGGAGGCTGTTTGCGGACAGCAGCACACACAGCGGGAAGGTGCGCGCTGGCCAGCTCCAAGTCTAGGCAGATAGAAGCGCAAGCGAGGCACCTGCTCGCGGTTTGTCCCGGGCATGGGAAGCAGCATGCTGCGTGCCTAGAGTACTTCTCGCACTGTCCTGCCTGCCACGGGGCTGCTTCTGAGCACGGAGGCACGCCTACAAGCCAGCTGAGATGGGCTTTGCCTAAGAGTGAGGGAAGTGTCAAGCGGAACAAGGGATGTGCTGCACAGCTTCCCTCGCAGGCAGATTCCCTCCTGGGGCGCTTACTTCTCTTGCCTTAGTGCCCTGCTTTGTTTGGAGGCTGTTTGCGGACAGCAGCACACACAGCGGGAAGGTGCGCGCTGGCCAGCTCCAAGTCTAGGCAGATAGAAGCGCAAGCGAGGCACCTGCTCGCAGTTTGTCCCGGGCATGGGAAGCAGCATGCTGCGTGCCTAGAGTACTTCTCGCACTGTCCTGCCTGCCACGGGGCTGCTTCTGAGCACGGAGGCACGCCTACAAGCCAGCTGAGATGGGCTTTGCCTAAGAGTCAGGGAAGTGGCGAGCGGAACAAGGGATGTGCTGCACAGCTTCCCTCGCAGGCAGATTCCCTCCTGGGGCTCTTAGTTCTCTTGCCTTAGTGCCCTGCTTTGTTTGGAGGCTGTTTGCGGACAGCAGCACACACAGCGAGAAGGTGCGCGCTGGCCAGCTCCAAGTCTCGGCAGATTGAAGCGCAAGCCAGGCACCTGCTCGCAATTTGTCCCGGGCATGGGAAGCAGCATGCTGCGTGCCCAGAAGACATCCCGCACTGTCCTGCCTTCCTCGGGGCTGCTTCTGAGCACGGAGGCACATCTACAAGCAAGCTGAGATGGGCTTTGCCTAAGAGTGAGGGAAGTGGCGAGCGGAACAAGGGATGTGCTGCACAGCTTCCCTCGCAGGCCGATTCCCTCCTGGGGCACTTAGTTCTCTTGCCTTAGCGCCCTGCTTTGTTTGGAGGCTGTTTGCGGACAGCAGCACACACAGCGGGAAGGTGCGCGCTGGCCAGCTCCAAGTCTCGGCAGATTGAAGCGCAAGCGAGGCACCTGCTCGCGGTTTGTCCCGGGCATGGGAAGCAGCATGCTGCGTGCCCAGAAGACATCTCGCACTGTCCTGCCTGCCACGGGGCTGCTTCTGAGCACGGAGGCACACCTACAAGCCAGCTGAGATGGGCTTTGCCTAAGAGTCAGGGAAGTGGCGAGCGGAACAAGGGATGTGCTGCACAGCTTCCCTCGCAGGCAGATTCCCTCCTGGGGCGCTTAATTCTCTTGCCTTAGTGCCCTGCTTTGTTTGGAGGCTGTTTGCAGACAGCAGCACACACAGCAGGAAGGTGCGCGCTGGCCAGCTCCAAGTCTCGGCACATAGAAGCGCAAGCGAGGCACCTGCTCGCAGTTTGTCCCGGGCATGGGAAGCAGCATGCTGCGTGCCCAGAAGACATCCCGCACTGTCCTGCCTTCCTCGGGGCTGCTTCTGAGCACGGAGGCACACCTACAAGCCAGCTGAGATGGGCTTTGCCTAAGAGTCAGGGAAGTGGCGAGCGGAACAAGGGATGTGCTACACAGCTTCCCTCGCAGGCAGATTCCCTCCTGGGGCTCTTAGTTCTCATGCCTTAGTGCCCTGCTTTGTTTGGAGGCTGTTTGCGGACAGCAGCACACACAGCGGGAAGGTGCGCGCTGGCTAGCTCCAAGTCTCGGCACATAGAAGCGCAAGCGAGGCACCTGCTCGAGGTTTGTCCCGGGCATGGGAAGCAGCATGCTGCGTGCCCAGAAGACATCCCGCACTGTCCTGCCTTCCTCGGGGCTGCTTCTGAGCACGGAGGCACGCCTACAAGCCAGCTGAGATGGGCTTTGCCTAAGAGTCAGGGAAGTGGCGAGCGGAACAAGGGATGTGCTGCACAGCTTCCCTCGCAGGCAGATTCCCTCCTGGGGCGCTTAGTTCTCCTGCCTTAGCGCCCTGCTTTGTTTGGAGGCTGTTTGCGGACAGCAGCACACACAGCGGGAAGGTGCGCGCTTGCCAGCTCCAAGTCTCGGCACATAGAAGCGCAAGCGAGGCACCTGTCGCGGTTTGTCCCGGGCATGGGAAGCAGCATGCTGCGTGCCCAGAAGACATCCCGCACTGTCCTGCCTGCCACGGGGCTGCTTCTGAGCACGGAGGCACGCCTACAAGCCAGCTGAGATGGGCTTTGCCTAAGAGTCAGGGAAGTGGCGAGCGGAACAAGGGATGTGCTGCACAGCTTCCCTCGCAGGCAGATTCCCTCCTGGGGCTCTTAGTTCTCTTGCCTTAGTGCCCTGCTTTGTTTGGAGGCTGTTTGCGGACAGCAGCACACACAGCGGGAAGGTGCGCGCTGGCCAGCTCCAAGTCTCGGCAGATTGAAGCTCAAGCCAGGCACCTGCTCGCTTTTTGTCCCGGGCATGGGAAGCAGCATGCTGCATGCCCAGAAGACATCCCGCACTGTCCTGCCTGCCACGGGGCTGCTTCTGAGCACGGAGGCACACCTACAAGCCAGCTGAGATGGGCTTTGCCTAAGAGTGAGGGAAGTGACGAGCGGAACAAGGGATGTGCTGCACAGCTTCCCTCGCAGGCAGATTCCCTCCTGGGGCGCTTAGTTCTCTTGCCTTAGCGCCCTACTTTGTTTAGAGGCTGTTTGCGGACAGCAGCACACACAGCGGGAAGGTGCGCGCTGGCCAGCTCCAAGTCTCGGCACATACAAGCGCAAGCGAGGCACCTGCTCGCGGTTTGTCCCAGGCATGGGAAGCAGCATGCTGCGTGCCCAGAAGACATCTCGCACTGTCCTGCCTGCCACGGGGCTGCTTCTGAGCACGGAGGCACGCCTACAAGCCAGCTGAGATGGGCTTTGCCTAAGAGTCAGGGAAGTGGCGAGCGGAACAAGGGATGTGCTACACAGCTTCCCTCGCAGGCAGATTCCCTCCTGGGGCGCTTAGTTCTCCTGCATTAGCGCCCTGCTTTGTTTGGAGGCTGTTTGCGGACAGCAGCACACACAGCGGGAAGGTGCGCGCTGGCCAGCTCCAAGTCTCGGCACATAGAAGCGCAAGCGAGGCACCTGCTCGCGGTTTGTCCCGGGCATGGGAAGCAGCATGCTGCGTGCCCAGAAGACATCTCGCACTGTCCTGCCTGCCACGGGGCTGCTTCTGAGCACGGAGGCACGCCTACAAGCCAGCTGAGATGGGCTTTGCCTAAGAGTGAGGGAAGTGGCGAGCGGAACAAGGGATGTGCTGCACAGCTTCCCTCGCAGGCAGATTCCCTCCTGGGGCGCTTAGTTCTCTTGCCTTAGTGCCCTGCTTTGTTTGGAGGCTGTTTGCGGACAGCAGCACACACAGCGGGAAGGTGCGCGCTGGCCAGCTCCAAGTCTCGGCAGATTGAAGCGCAAGCCAGGCACCTGCTCGCAATTTGTCCCGGGCATGGGAAGCAGCATGCTGCGTGCCCAGAAGACATCTCGCACTGTCCTGCCTGCCACGGGGCTGCTTCTGAGCACGGAGGCACGCCTACAAGCCAGCTGAGATGGGCTTTGCCTAAGAGTGAGGGAAGTGGCGAGCGGAACAAGGGATGACCTGCACAGCTTCCCTCGCAGGCAGATTCCCTCCTGGGGCTCTTAGCTCTCTTGCCTTAGTGCCCTGCTTTGTTTGGAGGCTGTTTGCGGACAGCAGCACACACAGCGGGAAGGTGCGCGCTGGCCAGCTCCAAGTCTCGGCAGATTGAAGCGCAAGTGAGGCACCTGCTCGCAGTTTGTCCCGGGCATGGGAAGCAGCATGCTGTGTGCCCAGAAGACATCCCGCACTGTCCTGCCTGCCACGGGACTGCTTCTGAGCACGGAGGCACACCTACAAGCAAGCTGAGATGGGCTTTGCCTAAGAGTCAGGGAAGTGGCGAGCGGAACAAGGGATGTGCTGCACAGGTTCCCTCGCAGGCAGATTCCCTCCTGGGGCGCTTACTTCTCTTGCCTTAGTGCCCTGCTTTCTTTGGAGGCTGTTTGCGGACAGCAGCACACACAGCGGGAAGGTGCGCGCTGGCCAGCTCCAAGTCTCGGCACATAGAAGCGCAAGCCAGGCACCTGCTCGCAGTTTGTCCCGGGCATGGGAAGCAGCATGCTGCATGCCCAGAAGACATCCCGCACTGTCCTGCCCGCCATGGGGCTGCTTCTGAGCACGGAGGCACGCCTACAAGCCAGCTGAGATGGGCTTTGCCTAAGAGTCAGGGAAGTGTTGAGCGGAACAAGGGATGTGCTGCACAGGTTCCCTCGCAGGCAGATTCCCTCCTGGGGCGCTTACTTCTCTTGCCTTAGTGCCCTGCTTTGTTTGGAGGCTGTTTGCGGACAGCAGCACACACAGCGGGAAGGTGCGCGCTGGCCAGCTCCAAGTCTCGGCACATAGAAGCACAAGCCAGGCACCTGCTAGCAGTTTGTCCCGGGCATGGGAAGCAGCATGCTGCGTGCCCAGAAGACATCCCGCACTGTCCTGCCTGCCATGGGGCTGCTTCTGAGCACGGAGGCACGCCTACAAGCCAGCTGAGATGGGCTTTGCCTAAGAGTCAGGGAAGTGGCGAGCGGAACAAGGGATGTGCTGCACAGGTTCCCTCGCAGGCAGATTCCCTCCTGGGGTGCTTACTTCTCTTGCCTTAGTGCCCTGCTTTCTTTGGAGGCTGTTTGCGGACAGCAGCACACACAGCGGGAAGGTGCGCGCTGGCCAGCTCCAAGTCTCGGCACATAGAAGCGCAAGCCAGGCACCTGCTCGGAGTTTGTCCCGGGCATGGGAAGCAGCATGCTGCGTGCCCAGAAGACATCCCGCACTGTCCTGCCTTCCTCGGGGCTGCTTCTGAGCACGGAGGCACGCCTACAAGCCAGCTGAGATGGGCTTTGCCTAAGAGTCAGGGAAGTGGCGAGCGGAACAAGGGATGTGCTGCACAGGTTCCCTCGCAGGCAGATTCCCTCCTGGGGCGCTTACTTCTCTTGCCTTAGTGCCCTGCTTTGTTTGGAGGCTCTTTGCGGACAGCAGCACACACAGCGGGAAGGTGCGCGCTGGCCAGCTCCAAGTCTCGGCACATAGAAGCGCAAGCCAGGCACCTGCTCGCAGTTTGTCCCGGGCGTGGGAAGCAGCATGCTGCGTGCCCAGAAGACATCCCGCACTGTCCTGCCTGCCACGGGGCTGCTTCTGAGCACGGAGGCACGCCTACAAGCCAGCTGAGATGGGCTTTGCCTAAGAGTCAGGGAAGTGGCGAGCGGAACAAGGGATGTGCTGCACAGGTTCCCTCGCAGGCAGATTCCCTCCTGGGGCGCTGACTTCTCTTGCCTTAGTGCCCTGCTTTGTTTGGAGGCTGTTTGCGGACAGCAGCACACACAGCGGGAAGGTGCGCGCTGGCCAGCTCCAAGTCTCGGCACATAGAAGCGCAAGCCAGGCACCTGCTCGCAGTTTGTCCCGGGCATGGGAAGCAGCATGCTGCGTGCCTAGAGTACTTCTCGCACTGTCCTGCCTGCCACGGGGCTGCTTCTGAGCACGGAGGCACACCTACAAGCCAGCTGAGATGGGCTTTGCCTAAGAGTCAGGGAAGTGGCGAGCGGAACAAGGGATGTGCTGCACAGCTTCCCTCGCAGGCAGATTCCCTCCTGGGGCGCTTACTTCTCTTGCCTTAGTGCCCTGCTTTGTTTGGAAGCTGTTTGCGGACAGCAGCACACACAGCGGGAAGGTGCGCGCTGGCCAGCTCCAAGTCTAGGCAGATTGAAGCGCAAGCGAGGCACCTGCTCGCAGTTTGTCCCGGGCATGGGAAGCAGCATGCTGCGTGCCTAGAGTACTTCTCGCACTGTCCTGCCTGCCACGGGGCTGCTTCTGAGCACGGAGGCACGCCTACAAGCCAGCTGAGATGGGCTTTGCCTAAGAGTCAGGGAAGTGGCGAGCGGAACAAGGGATGTGCTGCACAGCTTCCCTCGCAGGCAGATTCCCTCCTGGGGCGCTTAGTTCTCTTACCTTAGTGCCCTGCTTTGTTTGGAGGCTGTTTGCGGACAGCAGCACACACAGCGAGAAGGTGCGCGCTGGCCAGCTCCAAGTCTCGGCAGATTGAAGCGCAAGCCAGGCACCTGCTCGCAATTTGTCCCGGGCATGGGAAGCAGCATGCTGCGTGCCCAGAAGACATCCCGCACTGTCCTGCCTTCCTCGGGGCTGCTTCTGAGCACGGAGGCACATCTACAAGCAAGCTGAGATGGGCTTTGCCTAAGAGTGAGGGAAGTGGCGAGCGGAACAAGGGATGTGCTGCACAGCTTCCCTCGCAGGCCGATTCCCTCCTGGGGCACTTAGTTCTCTTGCCTTAGTGCCCTGCTTTGTTTGGAGGCTGTTTGCGGACAGCAGCACACACAGCGGGAAGGTGCGCGCTGGCCATCTCCAAGTCTCGGCAGATTGAAGCGCAAGCCAGGCACCTGCTCGCAATTTGTCCCGGGCATGGGAAGCAGCATGCTGCGTGCCCAGAAGACATCTCGCACTGTCCTGCCTGCCACGGGGCTGCTTCTGAGCACGGAGGCACGCCTACAAGCCAGCTGAGATGGGCTTTGCCTAAGAGTGAGGGAAGTGGCGAGCGGAACAAGGGATGTCCTGCACAGCTTCCCTCGCAGGCAGATTCCCTCCTGGGGCTCTTAGCTCTCTTGCCTTAGTGCCCTGCTTTGTTTGGAGGCTGTTTGCGGACAGCAGCACACACAGCGGGAAGGTGCGCGCTGGCCAGCACCAAGTCTCGGCAGATTGAAGCGCAAGTGAGGCACCTGCTCGCAGTTTGTCCCGGGCATGGGAAGCAGCATGCTGTGTGCCCAGAAGACATCCCGCACTGTCCTGCCTGCCACGGGACTGCTTCTGAGCACGGAGGCACGCCTACAAGCCAGCTGAGATGGGCTTTGCCTAAGAGTCAGGGAAGTGGCGAGCGGAACAAGGGATGTGCTGCACAGCTTCCCTCGCAGGCAGATTCCCTCCTGGGGCGCTTACTTCTCTTGCCTTAGTGCCCTGCTTTGTTTGGAGGCTGTTTGCAGACAGCAGCACACACAGCGGGAAGGTGCGCGCTGGCCAGCTCCAAGTCTCGGCACATAGAAGCGCAAGCGAGGCACCTGCTCGCAGTTTGTCCCGGGCATGGGAAGCAGCATGCTGCGTGCCCAGAAGACATCCCGCACTGTCCTGCCTTCCTCGGGGCTGCTTCTGAGCACGGAGGCACACCTACAAGCCAGCTGAGATGGGCTTTGCCTAAGAGTCAGGGAAGTGGCGAGCGGAACAAGGGATGTGCTGCACAGCTTCCCTCGCAGGCAGATTCCCTCCTGGGGCTCTTAGTTCTCATACCTTAGTGCCCTGCTTTGTTTGGAGGCTGTTTGCAGACAGCAGCACACACAGCGGGAAGGTGCGCGCTGGCCAGCTCCAAGTCTCGGCACATAGAAGCGCAAGCGAGGCACCTGCTCGAGGTTTGTCCCGGGCATGGGAAGCAGCATGCTGCGTGCCCAGAAGACATCCCGCACTGTCCTGCCTTCCTCGGGGCTGCTTCTGAGCACGGAGGCACGCCTACAAGCCAGCTGAGATGGGCTTTGCCTAAGAGTCAGGGAAGTGGCGAGCGGAACAAGGGATGTGCTGCACAGCTTCCCTCGCAGGCAGATTCCCTCCTGGGGCGCTTAGTTCTCCTGCCTTAGCGCCCTGCTTTGTTTGGAGGCTGTTTGCGGACAGCAGCACACACAGCGGGAAGGTGCGCGCTTGCCAGCTCCAAGTCTCGGCACATAGAAGCGCAAGCGAGGCACCTGTCGCGGTTTGTCCCGGGCATGGGAAGCAGCATGCTGCGTGCCCAGAAGACATCCCGCACTGTCCTGCCTGCCACGGGGCTGCTTCTGAGCACGGAGGCACGCCTACAAGCCAGCTGAGATGGGCTTTGCCTAAGAGTCAGGGAAGTGGCGAGCGGAACAAGGGATGTGCTGCACAGCTTCCCTCGCAGGCAGATTCCCTCCTGGGGCTCTTAGTTCTCATACCTTAGTGCCCTGCTTTGTTTGGAGGCTGTTTGCAGACAGCAGCACACACAGCGGGAAGGTGCGCGCTGGCCAGCTCCAAGTCTCGGCACATAGAAGCGCAAGCGAGGCACCTGCTCGAGGTTTGTCCCGGGCATGGGAAGCAGCATGCTGCGTGCCCAGAAGACATCCCGCACTGTCCTGCCTTCCTCGGGGCTGCTTCTGAGCACGGAGGCACGCCTACAAGCCAGCTGAGATGGGCTTTGCCTAAGAGTCAGGGAAGTGGCGAGCGGAACAAGGGATGTGCTGCACAGCTTCCCTCGCAGGCAGATTCCCTCCTGGGGCGCTTAGTTCTCCTGCCTTAGCGCCCTGCTTTGTTTGGAGGCTGTTTGCGGACAGCAGCACACACAGCGGGAAGGTGCGCGCTTGCCAGCTCCAAGTCTCGGCACATAGAAGCGCAAGCGAGGCACCTGCTCGCAGTTTGTCCCGGGCATGGGAAGCAGCATGCTGCGTGCCCAGAAGACATCCCGCACTGTCCTGCCTGCCACGGGGCTGCTTCTGAGCACGGAGGCACGCCTACAAGCCAGCTGAGATGGGCTTTGCCTAAGAGTCAGGGAAGTGGCGAGCGGAACAAGGGATGTGCTGCACAGCTTCCCTCGCAGGCAGATTCCCTCCTGGGGCTCTTAGTTCTCTTGCCTTAGTGCCCTGCTTTCTTTGGAGGCTGTTTGCGGACAGCAGCACACACAGCGGGAAGGTGCGCGCTGGCCAGCTCCAAGTCTCGGCAGATTGAAGCGCAAGCGAGGCACCTGCTCGCTTTTTGTCCCGGGCATGGGAAGCAGCATGCTGCATGCCCTGAAGACATCCCGCACTGTCCTGCCTGCCACGGGGCTGCTTCTGAGCACGGAGGCACGCCTACAAGCCAGCTGAGATGGGCTTTGCCTAAGAGTCAGGGAAGTGGCGAGCGGAACAAGGGATGTGCTACACAGCTTCCCTCGCAGGCAGATTCCCTCCTGGGGCTCTTAGTTCTCATGCCTTAGTGCCCTGCTTTGTTTGGAGGCTGTTTGCGGACAGCAGCACACACAGCGGGAAGGTGCGCGCTGGCTAGCTCCAAGTCTCGGCACATAGAAGCGCAAGCGAGGCACCTGCTCGAGGTTTGTCCCGGGCATGGGAAGCAGCATGCTGCGTGCCCAGAAGACATCCCGCACTGTCCTGCCTTCCTCGGGGCTGCTTCTGAGCACGGAGGCACGCCTACAAGCCAGCTGAGATGGGCTTTGCCTAAGAGTCAGGGAAGTGGCGAGCGGAACAAGGGATGTGCTGCACAGCTTCCCTCGCAGGCAGATTCCCTCCTGGGGCGCTTAGTTCTCCTGCCTTAGCGCCCTGCTTTGTTTGGAGGCTGTTTGCGGACAGCAGCACACACAGCGGGAAGGTGCGCGCTTGCCAGCTCCAAGTCTCGGCACATAGAAGCGCAAGCGAGGCACCTGTCGCGGTTTGTCCCGGGCATGGGAAGCAGCATGCTGCGTGCCCAGAAGACATCCCGCACTGTCCTGCCTGCCACGGGGCTGCTTCTGAGCACGGAGGCACGCCTACAAGCCAGCTGAGATGGGCTTTGCCTAAGAGTCAGGGAAGTGGCGAGCGGAACAAGGGATGTGCTGCACAGCTTCCCTCGCAGGCAGATTCCCTCCTGGGGCTCTTAGTTCTCTTGCCTTAGTGCCCTGCTTTGTTTGGAGGCTGTTTGCGGACAGCAGCACACACAGCGGGAAGGTGCGCGCTGGCCAGCTCCAAGTCTCGGCAGATTGAAGCTCAAGCCAGGCACCTGCTCGCTTTTTGTCCCGGGCATGGGAAGCAGCATGCTGCATGCCCAGAAGACATCCCGCACTGTCCTGCCTGCCACGGGGCTGCTTCTGAGCACGGAGGCACGCCTACAAGCCAGCTGAGATGGGCTTTGCCTAAGAGTCAGGGAAGTGGCGAGCGGAACAAGGGATGTGCTACACAGCTTCCCTCGCAGGCAGATTCCCTCCTGGGGCGCTTAGTTCTCCTGCATTAGCGCCCTGCTTTGTTTGGAGGCTGTTTGCGGACAGCAGCACACACAGCGGGAAGGTGCGCGCTGGCCAGCTCCAAGTCTCGGCACATAGAAGCGCAAGCGAGGCACCTGCTCGCGGTTTGTCCCGGGCATGGGAAGCAGCATGCTGCGTGCCCAGAAGACATCTCGCACTGTCCTGCCTGCCACGGGGCTGCTTCTGAGCACGGAGGCACGCCTACAAGCCAGCTGAGATGGGCTTTGCCTAAGAGTGAGGGAAGTGGCGAGCGGAACAAGGGATGTGCTGCACAGCTTCCCTCGCAGGCAGATTCCCTCCTGGGGCGCTTAGTTCTCTTGCCTTAGTGCCCTGCTTTGTTTGGAGGCTGTTTGCGGACAGCAGCACACACAGCGGGAAGGTGCGCGCTGGCCAGCTCCAAGTCTCGGCAGATTGAAGCGCAAGCCAGGCACCTGCTCGCAATTTGTCCCGGGCATGGGAAGCAGCATGCTGCGTGCCCAGAAGACATCTCGCACTGTCCTGCCTGCCACGGGGCTGCTTCTGAGCACGGAGGCACGCCTACAAGCCAGCTGAGATGGGCTTTGCCTAAGAGTGAGGGAAGTGGCGAGCGGAACAAGGGATGACCTGCACAGCTTCCCTCGCAGGCAGATTCCCTCCTGGGGCTCTTAGCTCTCTTGCCTTAGTGCCCTGCTTTGTTTGGAGGCTGTTTGCGGACAGCAGCACACACAGCGGGAAGGTGCGCGCTGGCCAGCTCCAAGTCTCGGCAGATTGAAGCGCAAGTGAGGCACCTGCTCGCAGTTTGTCCCGGGCATGGGAAGCAGCATGCTGTGTGCCCAGAAGACATCCCGCACTGTCCTGCCTGCCACGGGACTGCTTCTGAGCACGGAGGCACACCTACAAGCAAGCTGAGATGGGCTTTGCCTAAGAGTCAGGGAAGTGGCGAGCGGAACAAGGGATGTGCTGCACAGGTTCCCTCGCAGGCAGATTCCCTCCTGGGGCGCTTACTTCTCTTGCCTTAGTGCCCTGCTTTCTTTGGAGGCTGTTTGCGGACAGCAGCACACACAGCGGGAAGGTGCGCGCTGGCCAGCTCCAAGTCTCGGCACATAGAAGCGCAAGCCAGGCACCTGCTCGCAGTTTGTCCCGGGCATGGGAAGCAGCATGCTGCATGCCCAGAAGACATCCCGCACTGTCCTGCCCGCCATGGGGCTGCTTCTGAGCACGGAGGCACGCCTACAAGCCAGCTGAGATGGGCTTTGCCTAAGAGTCAGGGAAGTGTTGAGCGGAACAAGGGATGTGCTGCACAGGTTCCCTCGCAGGCAGATTCCCTCCTGGGGCGCTTACTTCTCTTGCCTTAGTGCCCTGCTTTGTTTGGAGGCTCTTTGCGGACAGCAGCACACACAGCGGGAAGGTGCGCGCTGGCCAGCTCCAAGTCTCGGCACATAGAAGCGCAAGCCAGGCACCTGCTCGCAGTTTGTCCCGGGCGTGGGAAGCAGCATGCTGCGTGCCCAGAAGACATCCCGCACTGTCCTGCCTGCCACGGGGCTGCTTCTGAGCACGGAGGCACGCCTACAAGCCAGCTGAGATGGGCTTTGCCTAAGAGTCAGGGAAGTGGCGAGCGGAACAAGGGATGTGCTGCACAGGTTCCCTCGCAGGCAGATTCCCTCCTGGGGCGCTGACTTCTCTTGCCTTAGTGCCCTGCTTTGTTTGGAGGCTGTTTGCGGACAGCAGCACACACAGCGGGAAGGTGCGCGCTGGCCAGCTCCAAGTCTCGGCACATAGAAGCGCAAGCCAGGCACCTGCTCGCAGTTTGTCCCGGGCATGGGAAGCAGCATGCTGCGTGCCTAGAGTACTTCTCGCACTGTCCTGCCTGCCACGGGGCTGCTTCTGAGCACGGAGGCACACCTACAAGCCAGCTGAGATGGGCTTTGCCTAAGAGTCAGGGAAGTGGCGAGCGGAACAAGGGATGTGCTGCACAGCTTCCCTCGCAGGCAGATTCCCTCCTGGGGCGCTTACTTCTCTTGCCTTAGTGCCCTGCTTTGTTTGGAAGCTGTTTGCGGACAGCAGCACACACAGCGGGAAGGTGCGCGCTGGCCAGCTCCAAGTCTAGGCAGATTGAAGCGCAAGCGAGGCACCTGCTCGCAGTTTGTCCCGGGCATGGGAAGCAGCATGCTGCGTGCCTAGAGTACTTCTCGCACTGTCCTGCCTGCCACGGGGCTGCTTCTGAGCACGGAGGCACGCCTACAAGCCAGCTGAGATGGGCTTTGCCTAAGAGTCAGGGAAGTGGCGAGCGGAACAAGGGATGTGCTGCACAGCTTCCCTCGCAGGCAGATTCCCTCCTGGGGCTCTTAGTTCTCTTACCTTAGTGCCCTGCTTTGTTTGGAGGCTGTTTGCGGACAGCAGCACACACAGCGAGAAGGTGCGCGCTGGCCAGCTCCAAGTCTCGGCAGATTGAAGCGCAAGCCAGGCACCTGCTCGCAATTTGTCCCGGGCATGGGAAGCAGCATGCTGCGTGCCCAGAAGACATCCCGCACTGTCCTGCCTTCCTCGGGGCTGCTTCTGAGCACGGAGGCACATCTACAAGCAAGCTGAGATGGGCTTTGCCTAAGAGTGAGGGAAGTGGCGAGCGGAACAAGGGATGTGCTGCACAGCTTCCCTCGCAGGCCGATTCCCTCCTGGGGCACTTAGTTCTCTTGCCTTAGTGCCCTGCTTTGTTTGGAGGCTGTTTGCGGACAGCAGCACACACAGCGGGAAGGTGCGCGCTGGCCATCTCCAAGTCTCGGCAGATTGAAGCGCAAGCCAGGCACCTGCTCGCAATTTGTCCCGGGCATGGGAAGCAGCATGCTGCGTGCCCAGAAGACATCTCGCACTGTCCTGCCTGCCACGGGGCTGCTTCTGAGCACGGAGGCACGCCTACAAGCCAGCTGAGATGGGCTTTGCCTAAGAGTCAGGGAAGTGGCGAGCGGAACAAGGGATGTCCTGCACAGCTTCCCTCGCAGGCAGATTCCCTCCTGGGGCTCTTAGCTCTCTTGCCTTAGTGCCCTGCTTTGTTTGGAGGCTGTTTGCGGACAGCAGCACACACAGCGGGAAGGTGCGCGCTGGCCAGCACCAAGTCTCGGCAGATTGAAGCGCAAGTGAGGCACCTGCTCGCAGTTTGTCCCGGGCATGGGAAGCAGCATGCTGTGTGCCCAGAAGACATCCCGCACTGTCCTGCCTGCCACGGGACTGCTTCTGAGCACGGAGGCACGCCTACAAGCCAGCTGAGATGGGCTTTGCCTAAGAGTCAGGGAAGTGGCGAGCGGAACAAGGGATGTGCTGCACAGCTTCCCTCGCAGGCAGATTCCCTCCTGGGGCGCTTACTTCTCTTGCCTTAGTGCCCTGCTTTGTTTGGAGGCTGTTTGCAGACAGCAGCACACACAGCGGGAAGGTGCGCGCTGGCCAGCTCCAAGTCTCGGCACATAGAAGCGCAAGCGAGGCACCTGCTCGCAGTTTGTCCCGGGCATGGGAAGCAGCATGCTGCGTGCCCAGAAGACATCCCGCACTGTCCTGCCTTCCTCGGGGCTGCTTCTGAGCACGGAGGCACACCTACAAGCCAGCTGAGATGGGCTTTGCCTAAGAGTCAGGGAAGTGGCGAGCGGAACAAGGGATGTGCTGCACAGCTTCCCTCGCAGGCAGATTCCCTCCTGGGGCTCTTAGTTCTCATACCTTAGTGCCCTGCTTTGTTTGGAGGCTGTTTGCAGACAGCAGCACACACAGCGGGAAGGTGCGCGCTGGCCAGCTCCAAGTCTCGGCACATAGAAGCGCAAGCGAGGCACCTGCTCGAGGTTTGTCCCGGGCATGGGAAGCAGCATGCTGCGTGCCCAGAAGACATCCCGCACTGTCCTGCCTTCCTCGGGGCTGCTTCTGAGCACGGAGGCACGCCTACAAGCCAGCTGAGATGGGCTTTGCCTAAGAGTCAGGGAAGTGGCGAGCGGAACAAGGGATGTGCTGCACAGCTTCCCTCGCAGGCAGATTCCCTCCTGGGGCGCTTAGTTCTCCTGCCTTAGCGCCCTGCTTTGTTTGGAGGCTGTTTGCGGACAGCAGCACACACAGCGGGAAGGTGCGCGCTTGCCAGCTCCAAGTCTCGGCACATAGAAGCGCAAGCGAGGCACCTGTCGCGGTTTGTCCCGGGCATGGGAAGCAGCATGCTGCGTGCCCAGAAGACATCCCGCACTGTCCTGCCTGCCACGGGGCTGCTTCTGAGCACGGAGGCACGCCTACAAGCCAGCTGAGATGGGCTTTGCCTAAGAGTCAGGGAAGTGGCGAGCGGAACAAGGGATGTGCTGCACAGCTTCCCTCGCAGGCAGATTCCCTCCTGGGGCTCTTAGTTCTCATACCTTAGTGCCCTGCTTTGTTTGGAGGCTGTTTGCAGACAGCAGCACACACAGCGGGAAGGTGCGCGCTGGCCAGCTCCAAGTCTCGGCACATAGAAGCGCAAGCGAGGCACCTGCTCGAGGTTTGTCCCGGGCATGGGAAGCAGCATGCTGCGTGCCCAGAAGACATCCCGCACTGTCCTGCCTTCCTCGGGGCTGCTTCTGAGCACGGAGGCACGCCTACAAGCCAGCTGAGATGGGCTTTGCCTAAGAGTCAGGGAAGTGGCGAGCGGAACAAGGGATGTGCTGCACAGCTTCCCTCGCAGGCAGATTCCCTCCTGGGGCGCTTAGTTCTCCTGCCTTAGCGCCCTGCTTTGTTTGGAGGCTGTTTGCGGACAGCAGCACACACAGCGGGAAGGTGCGCGCTTGCCAGCTCCAAGTCTCGGCACATAGAAGCGCAAGCGAGGCACCTGCTCGCAGTTTGTCCCGGGCATGGGAAGCAGCATGCTGCGTGCCCAGAAGACATCCCGCACTGTCCTGCCTGCCACGGGGCTGCTTCTGAGCACGGAGGCACGCCTACAAGCCAGCTGAGATGGGCTTTGCCTAAGAGTCAGGGAAGTGGCGAGCGGAACAAGGGATGTGCTGCACAGCTTCCCTCGCAGGCAGATTCCCTCCTGGGGCTCTTAGTTCTCTTGCCTTAGTGCCCTGCTTTCTTTGGAGGCTGTTTGCGGACAGCAGCACACACAGCGGGAAGGTGCGCGCTGGCCAGCTCCAAGTCTCGGCAGATTGAAGCGCAAGCGAGGCACCTGCTCGCTTTTTGTCCCGGGCATGGGAAGCAGCATGCTGCATGCCCTGAAGACATCCCGCACTGTCCTGCCTGCCACGGGGCTGCTTCTGAGCACGGAGGCACGCCTACAAGCCAGCTGAGATGGGCTTTGCCTAAGAGTCAGGGAAGTGGTGAGCGGAACAAGGGATGTGCTGCACAGCTTCCCTCGCAGGCAGATTCCCTCCTGGGGCGCTTAGTTCTCTTGCCTTAGCGCCCTACTTTGTTTAGAGGCTGTTTGCGGACAGCAGCACACACAGCGGGAAGGTGCGCGCTGGCCAGCTCCAAGTCTCGGCACATACAAGCGCAAGCGAGGCACCTGCTCGCGGTTTGTCCCGGGCATGGGAAGCAGCATGCTGCGTGCCCAGAAGACATCTCGCACTGTCCTGCCTGCCACGGGGCTGCTTCTGAGCACGGAGGCACGCCTACAAGCCAGCTGAGATGGGCTTTGCCTAAGAGTCAGGGAAGTGGCGAGCGGAACAAGGGATGTGCTACACAGCTTCCCTCGCAGGCAGATTCCCTCCTGGGGCTCTTAGTTCTCCTGCATTAGCGCCCTGCTTTGTTTGGAGGCTGTTTGCGGACAGCAGCACACACAGCGGGAAGGTGCGCGCTGGCCAGCTCCAAGTCTCGGCACATAGAAGCGCAAGCGAGGCACCTGCTCGCGGTTTGTCCCGGGCATGGGAAGCAGCATGCTGCATGCCCAGAAGACATCTCGCACTGTCCTGCCTGCCACGGGGCTGCTTCTGAGCACGGAGGCACGCCTACAAGCCAGCTGAGATGGGCTTTGCCTAAGAGTCAGGGAAGTGGCGAGCGGAACAAGGGATGTGCTACACAGCTTCCCTCGCAGGCAGATTCCCTCCTGGGGCGCTTAGTTCTCCTGCCTTAGCGCCCTGCTTTGTTTGGAGGCTGTTTGCGGACAGCAGCACACACAGCGGGAAGGTGCGCGCTGGCCAGCTCCAAGTCTCGGCAGATTGAAGCGCAAGCGAGGCACCTGCTCGCGGTTTGTCCCGGGCATGGGAAGCAGCATGCTGCGTGCCCAGAAGACATCTCGCACTGTCCTGCCTGCCACGGGGCTGCTTCTGAGCACGGAGGCACGCCTACAAGCCAGCTGAGATGGGCTTTGCCTAAGAGTCAGGGAAGTGGCGAGCGGAACAAGGGATGTGCTGCACAGCTTCCCTCGCAGGCAGATTCCCTCCTGGGGCGCTTAGTTCTCTTGCCTTAGTGCCCTGCTTTGTTTGGAGGCTGTTTGCGGACAGCAGCACACACAGCGGGAAGCTGTGCGCTGGCCAGCTCCAAGTCTCGGCAGATTGAAGCGCAAGCCAGGCACCTGCTCGCAGTTTGTCCCGGGCATGGGAAGCAGCATGCTGCGTGCCCAGAAGACATCTCGCACTGTCCTGCCTGCCACGGGGCTGCTTCTGAGCACGGAGGCACGCCTACAAGCCAGCTGAGATGGGCTTTGCCTAAGAGTGAGGGAAGTGGCGAGCGGAACAAGGGATGTCCTGCACAGCTTCCCTCGCAGGCAGATTCCCTCCTGGGGCTCTTAGCTCTCTTGCCTTAGTGCCCTGCTTTGTTTGGAGGCTGTTTGCGGACAGCAGCACACACAGCGGGAAGGTGCGCGCTGGCCAGCTCCAAGTCTCGGCAGATTGAAGCGCAAGTGAGGCACCTGCTCGCAGTTTGTCCCGGGCATGGGAAGCAGCATGCTGTGTGCCCAGAAGACATCCCGCACTGTCCTGCCTGCCACGGGACTGCTTCTGAGCACGGAGGCACGCCTACAAGCCAGCTGAGATGGGCTTTGCCTAAGAGTCAGGGAAGTGGCGAGCGGAACAAGGGATGTGCTGCACAGCTTCCCTCGCAGGCAGATTCCCTCCTGGGCCGCTTACTTCTCTTGCCTTAGTGCCCTGCTTTGTTTGGAGGCTGTTTGCGGACAGCAGCACACACAGCGGGAAGGTGCGCGCTGGCCAGCTCCAAGTCTCGGCAGATAGAAGCGCAAGCGAGGCACCTGCTCGCGGTTTGTCCCGGGCATGGGAAGCAACATGCTGCGTGCCCAGAAGACATCCCGCACTGTCCTGCCTGCCACGGGGCTGCTTCTGAGCACGGAGGCACACGTACAAGCAAGCTGAGATGGGCTTTGCCTAAGAGTCAGGGAAGTGGCGAGCGGAACAAGGGATGTGCTGCACAGCTTCCATCGCAGGCAGATTCCCTCCTGGGGCGCTTACTTCTCCTTGCCTTAGCGCCCTGCTTTGTTTGGAGGCTGTTTGCGGACAGCAGCACACACAGCGGGAAGGTGCGCGCTGGCCAGCTCCAAGTCTCGGCACATAGAAGCGCAAGCGAGGCACCTGCTCGCAGTTTGTCCCGGGCATGGGAAGCAACATGCTGCGTGCCCAGAAGACATCCCGCACTGTCCTGCCTGCCACGGGGCTGCTTCTGAGCACGGAGGCACGCCTACAAGCCAGCTGAGATGGGCTTTGCCTAAGAGTCAGGGAAGTGGCGAGCGGAACAAGGGATGTGCTGCACAGCTTCCCTCGCAGGCAGATTCCCTCCTGGGGCGCTTACTTCTCCTGCCTTAGCGCCCTGCTTTGTTTGGAGGCTGTTTGCGGACAGCAGCACACACAGCGGGAAGGTGCGCGCTTGCCAGCTCCAAGTCTCGGCACATAGAAGCGCAAGCGAGGCACCTGTCGCGGTTTGTCCCGGGCATGGGAAGCAGCATGCTGCGTGCCCAGAAGACATCCCGCACTGTCCTGCCTGCCACGGGGCTGCTTCTGAGCACGGAGGCACGCCTACAAGCCAGCTGAGATGGGCTTTGCCTAAGAGTCAGGGAAGTGGCGAGCGGAACAAGGGATGTGCTGCACAGCTTCCCTCGCAGGCAGATTCCCTCCTGGGGCGCTTAGTTCTCTTGCCTTAGCGCCCTACTTTGTTTAGAGGCTGTTTGCGGACAGCAGCACACACAGCGGGAAGGTGCGCGCTGGCCAGCTCCAAGTCTCGGCACATACAAGCGCAAGCGAGGCACCTGCTCGCGGTTTGTCCCGGGCATGGGAAGCAGCATGCTGCGTGCCCAGAAGACATCTCGCACTGTCCTGCCTGCCACGGGGCTGCTTCTGAGCACGGAGGCAGGCCTACAAGCCAGCTGAGATGGGCTTTGCCTAAGAGTCAGGGAAGTGGCGAGCGGAACAAGGGATGTGCTACACAGCTTCCCTCGCAGGCAGATTCCCTCCTGGGGCGCTTAGTTCTCCTGCATTAGCGCCCTGCTTTGTTTGGAGGCTGTTTGCGGACAGCAGCACACACAGCGGGAAGGTGCGCGCTGGCCAGCTCCAAGTCTCGGCACATAGAAGCGCAAGCGAGGCACCTGCTCGCGGTTTGTCCCGGGCATGGGAAGCAGCATGCTGCATGCCCAGAAGACATCTCGCACTGTCCTGCCTGCCACGGGGCTGCTTCTGAGCACGGAGGCACGCCTACAAGCCAGCTGAGATGGGCTTTGCCTAAGAGTCAGGGAAGTGGCGAGCGGAACAAGGGATGTGCTGCACAGGTTCCCTCGCAGGCAGATTCCCTCCTGGGGCGCTTAGTTCTCTTGCCTTAGTGCCCTGCTTTGTTTGGAGGCTGTTTGCGGACAGCAGCACACACAGCGGGAAGCTGTGCGCTGGCCAGCTCCAAGTCTCGGCAGATTGAAGCGCAAGCCAGGCACCTGCTCGCAATTTGTCCCGGGCATGGGAAGCAGCATGCTGCGTGCCCAGAAGACATCTCGCACTGTCCTGCCTGCCACGGGGCTGCTTCTGAGCACGGAGGCACGCCTACAAGCCAGCTGAGATGGGCTTTGCCTAAGAGTGAGGGAAGTGGCGAGCGGAACAAGGGATGTCCTGCACAGCTTCCCTCGCAGGCAGATTCCCTCCTGGGGCTCTTAGCTCTCTTGCCTTAGTGCCCTGCTTTGTTTGGAGGCTGTTTGCGGACAGCAGCACACACAGCGGGAAGGTGCGCGCTGGCCAGCACCAAGTCTCGGCAGATTGAAGCGCAAGTGAGGCACCTGCTCGCAGTTTGTCCCGGGCATGGGAAGCAGCATGCTGTGTGCCCAGAAGACATCCCGCACTGTCCTGCCTGCCACGGGACTGCTTCTGAGCACGGAGGCACGCCTACAAGCCAGCTGAGATGGGCTTTGCCTAAGAGTCAGGGAAGTGGCGAGCGGAACAAGGGATGTGCTGCACAGCTTCCCTCGCAGGCAGATTCCCTCCTGGGGCGCTTACTTCTCTTGCCTTAGTGCCCTGCTTTGTTTGGAGGCTGTTTGCAGACAGCAGCACACACAGCGGGAAGGTGCGCGCTGGCCAGCTCCAAGTCTCGGCACATAGAAGCGCAAGCGAGGCACCTGCTCGCAGTTTGTCCCGGGCATGGGAAGCAGCATGCTGCGTGCCCAGAAGACATCCCGCACTGTCCTGCCTTCCTCGGGGCTGCTTCTGAGCACGGAGGCACACCTACAAGCCAGCTGAGATGGGCTTTGCCTAAGAGTCAGGGAAGTGGCGAGCGGAACAAGGGATGTGCTGCACAGCTTCCCTCGCAGGCAGATTCCCTCCTGGGGCTCTTAGTTCTCATACCTTAGTGCCCTGCTTTGTTTGGAGGCTGTTTGCAGACAGCAGCACACACAGCGGGAAGGTGCGCGCTGGCCAGCTCCAAGTCTCGGCACATAGAAGCGCAAGCGAGGCACCTGCTCGAGGTTTGTCCCGGGCATGGGAAGCAGCATGCTGCGTGCCCAGAAGACATCCCGCACTGTCCTGCCTTCCTCGGGGCTGCTTCTGAGCACGGAGGCACGCCTACAAGCCAGCTGAGATGGGCTTTGCCTAAGAGTCAGGGAAGTGGCGAGCGGAACAAGGGATGTGCTGCACAGCTTCCCTCGCAGGCAGATTCCCTCCTGGGGCGCTTAGTTCTCCTGCCTTAGCGCCCTGCTTTGTTTGGAGGCTGTTTGCGGACAGCAGCACACACAGCGGGAAGGTGCGCGCTTGCCAGCTCCAAGTCTCGGCACATAGAAGCGCAAGCGAGGCACCTGTCGCGGTTTGTCCCGGGCATGGGAAGCAGCATGCTGCATGCCCAGAAGACATCCCGCACTGTCCTGCCTGCCACAGGGCTGCTTCTGAGCACGGAGGCACGCCTACAAGCCAGCTGAGATGGGCTTTGCCTAAGAGTCAGGGAAGTGGCGAGCGGAACAAGGGATGTGCTGCACAGCTTCCCTCGCAGGCAGATTCCCTCCTGGGGCTCTTAGTTCTCTTGCCTTAGTGCCCTGCTTTCTTTGGAGGCTGTTTGCGGACAGCAGCACACACAGCGGGAAGGTGCGCGCTGGCCAGCTCCAAGTCTCGGCAGATTGAAGCGCAAGCGAGGCACCTGCTCGCTTTTTGTCCCGGGCATGGGAAGCAGCATGCTGCATGCCCTGAAGACATCCCGCACTGTCCTGCCTGCCACGGGGCTGCTTCTGAGCACGGAGGCACGCCTACAAGCCAGCTGAGATGGGCTTTGCCTAAGAGTCAGGGAAGTGGTGAGCGGAACAAGGGATGTGCTGCACAGCTTCCCTCGCAGGCAGATTCCCTCCTGGGGCGCTTAGTTCTCTTGCCTTAGCGCCCTACTTTGTTTAGAGGCTGTTTGCGGACAGCAGCACACACAGCGGGAAGGTGCGCGCTGGCCAGCTCCAAGTCTCGGCACATACAAGCGCAAGCGAGGCACCTGCTCGCGGTTTGTCCCGGGCATGGGAAGCAGCATGCTGCGTGCCCAGAAGACATCTCGCACTGTCCTGCCTGCCACGGGGCTGCTTCTGAGCACGGAGGCACGCCTACAAGCCAGCTGAGATGGGCTTTGCCTAAGAGTCAGGGAAGTGGCGAGCGGAACAAGGGATGTGCTACACAGCTTCCCTCGCAGGCAGATTCCCTCCTGGGGCTCTTAGTTCTCCTGCATTAGCGCCCTGCTTTGTTTGGAGGCTGTTTGCGGACAGCAGCACACACAGCGGGAAGGTGCGCGCTGGCCAGCTCCAAGTCTCGGCACATAGAAGCGCAAGCGAGGCACCTGCTCGCGGTTTGTCCCGGGCATGGGAAGCAGCATGCTGCATGCCCAGAAGACATCTCGCACTGTCCTGCCTGCCACGGGGCTGCTTCTGAGCACGGAGGCACGCCTACAAGCCAGCTGAGATGGGCTTTGCCTAAGAGTCAGGGAAGTGGCGAGCGGAACAAGGGATGTGCTACACAGCTTCCCTCGCAGGCAGATTCCCTCCTGGGGCGCTTAGTTCTCCTGCCTTAGCGCCCTGCTTTGTTTGGAGGCTGTTTGCGGACAGCAGCACACACAGCGGGAAGGTGCGCGCTGGCCAGCTCCAAGTCTCGGCAGATTGAAGCGCAAGCGAGGCACCTGCTCGCGGTTTGTCCCGGGCATGGGAAGCAGCATGCTGCGTGCCCAGAAGACATCTCGCACTGTCCTGCCTGCCACGGGGCTGCTTCTGAGCACGGAGGCACGCCTACAAGCCAGCTGAGATGGGCTTTGCCTAAGAGTCAGGGAAGTGGCGAGCGGAACAAGGGATGTGCTGCACAGCTTCCCTCGCAGGCAGATTCCCTCCTGGGGCGCTTAGTTCTCTTGCCTTAGTGCCCTGCTTTGTTTGGAGGCTGTTTGCGGACAGCAGCACACACAGCGGGAAGCTGTGCGCTGGCCAGCTCCAAGTCTCGGCAGATTGAAGCGCAAGCCAGGCACCTGCTCGCAGTTTGTCCCGGGCATGGGAAGCAGCATGCTGCGTGCCCAGAAGACATCTCGCACTGTCCTGCCTGCCACGGGGCTGCTTCTGAGCACGGAGGCACGCCTACAAGCCAGCTGAGATGGGCTTTGCCTAAGAGTGAGGGAAGTGGCGAGCGGAACAAGGGATGTCCTGCACAGCTTCCCTCGCAGGCAGATTCCCTCCTGGGGCTCTTAGCTCTCTTGCCTTAGTGCCCTGCTTTGTTTGGAGGCTGTTTGCGGACAGCAGCACACACAGCGGGAAGGTGCGCGCTGGCCAGCTCCAAGTCTCGGCAGATTGAAGCGCAAGTGAGGCACCTGCTCGCAGTTTGTCCCGGGCATGGGAAGCAGCATGCTGTGTGCCCAGAAGACATCCCGCACTGTCCTGCCTGCCACGGGACTGCTTCTGAGCACGGAGGCACGCCTACAAGCCAGCTGAGATGGGCTTTGCCTAAGAGTCAGGGAAGTGGCGAGCGGAACAAGGGATGTGCTGCACAGGTTCCCTCGCAGGCAGATTCCCTCCTGGGGCTCTTAGTTCTCTTGCCTTAGTGCCCTGCTTTGTTTGGAGGCTGTTTGCGGACAGCAGCACACACAGCGGGAAGGTGCGCACTGGCCAGCTCCAAGTCTCGGCAGATTGAAGCGCAAGCGAGGCACCTGCTCGCAGTTTGTCCCGGGCATGGGAAGCAGCATGCTGTGTGCCCAGAAGACATCTCGCACTGTCCTGCCTGCCACGGGGCTGCTTCTGAGCACGGAGGCACGCCTACAAGCCAGCTGAGATGGGCTTTGCCTAAGAGTGAGGGAAGTGGCGAGCAGAACAAGGGATGTGCTGCACAGCTTCCCTCGCAGGCAGATTCCCTCCTGGGCCGCTTACTTCTCTTGCCTTAGTGCCCTGCTTTGTTTGGAGGCTGTTTGCGGACAGCAGCACACACAGCGGGAAGGTGCGCGCTGGCCAGCTCCAAGTCTCGGCAGATAGAAGCGCAAGCGAGGCACCTGCTCGCGGTTTGTCCCGGGCATGGGAAGCAACATGCTGCGTGCCCAGAAGACATCCCGCACTGTCCTGCCTGCCACGGGGCTGCTTCTGAGCACGGAGGCACACGTACAAGCAAGCTGAGATGGGCTTTGCCTAAGAGTCAGGGAAGTGGCGAGCGGAACAAGGGATGTGCTGCACAGCTTCCATCGCAGGCAGATTCCCTCCTGGGGCGCTTACTTCTCCTTGCCTTAGCGCCCTGCTTTGTTTGGAGGCTGTTTGCGGACAGCAGCACACACAGCGGGAAGGTGCGCGCTGGCCAGCTCCAAGTCTCGGCACATAGAAGCGCAAGCGAGGCACCTGCTCGCAGTTTGTCCCGGGCATGGGAAGCAACATGCTGCGTGCCCAGAAGACATCCCGCACTGTCCTGCCTGCCACGGGGCTGCTTCTGAGCACGGAGGCACGCCTACAAGCCAGCTGAGATGGGCTTTGCCTAAGAGTCAGGGAAGTGGCGAGCGGAACAAGGGATGTGCTGCACAGCTTCCCTCGCAGGCAGATTCCCTCCTGGGGCGCTTACTTCTCCTGCCTTAGCGCCCTGCTTTGTTTGGAGGCTGTTTGCGGACAGCAGCACACACAGCGGGAAGGTGCGCGCTTGCCAGCTCCAAGTCTCGGCACATAGAAGCGCAAGCGAGGCACCTGTCGCGGTTTGTCCCGGGCATGGGAAGCAGCATGCTGCGTGCCCAGAAGACATCCCGCACTGTCCTGCCTGCCACGGGGCTGCTTCTGAGCACGGAGGCACGCCTACAAGCCAGCTGAGATGGGCTTTGCCTAAGAGTCAGGGAAGTGGCGAGCGGAACAAGGGATGTGCTGCACAGCTTCCCTCGCAGGCAGATTCCCTCCTGGGGCGCTTAGTTCTCTTGCCTTAGCGCCCTACTTTGTTTAGAGGCTGTTTGCGGACAGCAGCACACACAGCGGGAAGGTGCGCGCTGGCCAGCTCCAAGTCTCGGCACATACAAGCGCAAGCGAGGCACCTGCTCGCGGTTTGTCCCGGGCATGGGAAGCAGCATGCTGCGTGCCCAGAAGACATCTCGCACTGTCCTGCCTGCCACGGGGCTGCTTCTGAGCACGGAGGCAGGCCTACAAGCCAGCTGAGATGGGCTTTGCCTAAGAGTCAGGGAAGTGGCGAGCGGAACAAGGGATGTGCTACACAGCTTCCCTCGCAGGCAGATTCCCTCCTGGGGCGCTTAGTTCTCCTGCATTAGCGCCCTGCTTTGTTTGGAGGCTGTTTGCGGACAGCAGCACACACAGCGGGAAGGTGCGCGCTGGCCAGCTCCAAGTCTCGGCACATAGAAGCGCAAGCGAGGCACCTGCTCGCGGTTTGTCCCGGGCATGGGAAGCAGCATGCTGCATGCCCAGAAGACATCTCGCACTGTCCTGCCTGCCACGGGGCTGCTTCTGAGCACGGAGGCACGCCTACAAGCCAGCTGAGATGGGCTTTGCCTAAGAGTCAGGGAAGTGGCGAGCGGAACAAGGGATGTGCTGCACAGGTTCCCTCGCAGGCAGATTCCCTCCTGGGGCGCTTAGTTCTCTTGCCTTAGTGCCCTGCTTTGTTTGGAGGCTGTTTGCGGACAGCAGCACACACAGCGGGAAGCTGTGCGCTGGCCAGCTCCAAGTCTCGGCAGATTGAAGCGCAAGCCAGGCACCTGCTCGCAATTTGTCCCGGGCATGGGAAGCAGCATGCTGCGTGCCCAGAAGACATCTCGCACTGTCCTGCCTGCCACGGGGCTGCTTCTGAGCACGGAGGCACGCCTACAAGCCAGCTGAGATGGGCTTTGCCTAAGAGTGAGGGAAGTGGCGAGCGGAACAAGGGATGTCCTGCACAGCTTCCCTCGCAGGCAGATTCCCTCCTGGGGCTCTTAGCTCTCTTGCCTTAGTGCCCTGCTTTGTTTGGAGGCTGTTTGCGGACAGCAGCACACACAGCGGGAAGGTGCGCGCTGGCCAGCACCAAGTCTCGGCAGATTGAAGCGCAAGTGAGGCACCTGCTCGCAGTTTGTCCCGGGCATGGGAAGCAGCATGCTGTGTGCCCAGAAGACATCCCGCACTGTCCTGCCTGCCACGGGACTGCTTCTGAGCACGGAGGCACGCCTACAAGCCAGCTGAGATGGGCTTTGCCTAAGAGTCAGGGAAGTGGCGAGCGGAACAAGGGATGTGCTGCACAGCTTCCCTCGCAGGCAGATTCCCTCCTGGGGCGCTTACTTCTCTTGCCTTAGTGCCCTGCTTTGTTTGGAGGCTGTTTGCAGACAGCAGCACACACAGTGGGAAGGTGCGCGCTGGCCAGCTCCAAGTCTCGGCACATAGAAGCGCAAGCCAGGCACCTGCTCGCAGTTTGTCCCGGGCATGGGAAGCAGCATGCTGCGTGCCCAGAAGACATCCCGCACTGTCCTGCCTTCCTCGGGGCTGCTTCTGAGCACGGAGGCACACCTACAAGCCAGCTGAGATGGGCTTTGCCTAAGAGTCAGGGAAGTGGCGAGCGGAACAAGGGATGTGCTGCACAGCTTCCCTCGCAGGCAGATTCCCTCCTGGGGCTCTTAGTTCTCATACCTTAGTGCCCTGCTTTGTTTGGAGGCTGTTTGCAGACAGCAGCACACACAGCGGGAAGGTGCGCGCTGGCCAGCTCCAAGTCTCGGCACATAGAAGCGCAAGCGAGGCACCTGCTCGAGGTTTGTCCCGGGCATGGGAAGCAGCATGCTGCGTGCCCAGAAGACATCCCGCACTGTCCTGCCTTCCTCGGGGCTGCTTCTGAGCACGGAGGCACGCCTACAAGCCAGCTGAGATGGGCTTTGCCTAAGAGTCAGGGAAGTGGCGAGCGGAACAAGGGATGTGCTGCACAGCTTCCCTCGCAGGCAGATTCCCTCCTGGGGCGCTTAGTTCTCCTGCCTTAGCGCCCTGCTTTGTTTGGAGGCTGTTTGCGGACAGCAGCACACACAGCGGGAAGGTGCGCGCTTGCCAGCTCCAAGTCTCGGCACATAGAAGCGCAAGCGAGGCACCTGTCGCGGTTTGTCCCGGGCATGGGAAGCAGCATGCTGCATGCCCAGAAGACATCCCGCACTGTCCTGCCTGCCACAGGGCTGCTTCTGAGCACGGAGGCACGCCTACAAGCCAGCTGAGATGGGCTTTGCCTAAGAGTCAGGGAAGTGGCGAGCGGAACAAGGGATGTGCTGCACAGCTTCCCTCGCAGGCAGATTCCCTCCTGGGGCTCTTAGTTCTCTTGCCTTAGTGCCCTGCTTTCTTTGGAGGCTGTTTGCGGACAGCAGCACACACAGCGGGAAGGTGCGCGCTGGCCAGCTCCAAGTCTCGGCAGATTGAAGCGCAAGCGAGGCACCTGCTCGCTTTTTGTCCCGGGCATGGGAAGCAGCATGCTGCATGCCCTGAAGACATCCCGCACTGTCCTGCCTGCCACGGGGCTGCTTCTGAGCACGGAGGCACACCTACAAGCCAGCTGAGATGGGCTTTGCCTAAGAGTCAGGGAAGTGGTGAGCGGAACAAGGGATGTGCTGCACAGCTTCCCTCGCAGGCAGATTCCCTCCTGGGGCGCTTAGTTCTCTTGCCTTAGCGCCCTACTTTGTTTAGAGGCTGTTTGCGGACAGCAGCACACACAGCGGGAAGGTGCGCGCTGGCCAGCTCCAAGCCTCGGCACATACAAGCGCAAGCGAGGCACCTGCTCGCGGTTTGTCCCGGGCATGGGAAGCAGCATGCTGCGTGCCCAGAAGACATCTCGCACTGTCCTGCCTGCCACGGGGCTGCTTCTGAGCACGGAGGCACGCCTACAAGCCAGCTGAGATGGGCTTTGCCTAAGAGTCAGGGAAGTGGCGAGCGGAACAAGGGATGTGCTACACAGCTTCCCTCGCAGGCAGATTCCCTCCTGGGGCGCTTAGTTCTCCTGCATTAGCGCCCTGCTTTGTTTGGAGGCTGTTTGCGGACAGCAGCACACACAGCGGGAAGGTGCGCGCTGGCCAGCTCCAAGTCTCGGCACATAGAAGCGCAAGCGAGGCACCTGCTCGCGGTTTGTCCCGGGCATGGGAAGCAGCATGCTGCATGCCCAGAAGACATCTCGCACTGTCCTGCCTGCCACGGGGCTGCTTCTGAGCACGGAGGCACGCCTACAAGCCAGCTGAGATGGGCTTTGCCTAAGAGTCAGGGAAGTGGCGAGCGGAACAAGGGATGTGCTACACAGCTTCCCTCGCAGGCAGATTCCCTCCTGGGGCGCTTAGTTCTCCTGCCTTAGCGCCCTGCTTTGTTTGGAGGCTGTTTGCGGACAGCAGCACACACAGCGGGAAGGTGCGCGCTGGCCAGCTCCAAGTCTCGGCAGATTGAAGCGCAAGCGAGGCACCTGCTCGCGGTTTGTCCCGGGCATGGGAAGCAGCATGCTGCGTGCCCAGAAGACATCTCGCACTGTCCTGCCTGCCACGGGGCTGCTTCTGAGCACGGAGGCACGCCTACAAGCCAGCTGAGATGGGCTTTGCCTAAGAGTGAGGGAAGTGGCGAGCGGAACAAGGGATGTGCTGCACAGCTTCCCTCGCAGGCAGATTCCCTCCTGGGGCGCTTAGTTCTCTTGCCTTAGTGCCCTGCTTTGTTTGGAGGCTGTTTGCGGACAGCAGCACACACAGCGGGAAGCTGTGCGCTGGCCAGCTCCAAGTCTCGGCAGATTGAAGCGCAAGCCAGGCACCTGCTCGCAGTTTGTCCCGGGCATGGGAAGCAGCATGCTGCGTGCCCAGAAGACATCTCGCACTGTCCTGCCTGCCACGGGGCTGCTTCTGAGCACGGAGGCACGCCTACAAGCCAGCTGAGATGGGCTTTGCCTAAGAGTCAGGGAAGTGGCGAGCGGAACAAGGGATGTGCTGCACAGGTTCCCTCGCAGGCAGATTCCCTCCTGGGGCTCTTAGTTCTCTTGCCTTAGTGCCCTGCTTTGTTTGGAGGCTGTTTGCGGACAGCAGCACACACAGCGGGAAGGTGCGCGCTGGCCAGCTCCAAGTCTCGGCAGATAGAAGCGCAAGCGAGGCACCTGCTCGCGGTTTGTCCCGGGCATGGGAAGCAACATGCTGCGTGCCCAGAAGACATCCCGCACTGTCCTGCCTGCCACGGGGCTGCTTCTGAGCACGGAGGCACACCTACAAGCAAGCTGAGATGGGCTTTGCCTAAGAGTGAGGGAAGTGGCGAGCGGAACAAGGGATGTGCTGCACAGCTTCCATCGCAGGCAGATTCCCTCCTGGGGCGCTTACTTCTCCTTGCCTTAGTGCCCTGCTTTGTTTGGAGGCTGTTTGTGGACAGCAGCACACACAGCGGGAAGGTGCGCGCTGGCCAGCTCCAAGTCTCGGCAGATTGAAGCGCAAGCGAGGCACCTGCTCGCGGTTTGTCCCGGGCATGGGAAGCAGCATGCTGTGTGCCCAGAAGACATCTCGCACTGTCCTGCCTGCCACGGGGCTGCTTCTGAGCACGGAGGCACGCCTACAAGCCAGCTGAGATGGGCTTTGCCTAAGAGTCAGGGAAGTGGCGAGCGGAACAAGGGATGTGCTGCACAGCTTCCCTCGCAGGCAGATTCCCTCCTGGGGCTCTTAGTTCTCCTGCCTTAGCGCCCTGCTTTGTTTGGAGGCTGTTTGCGGACAGCAGCACACACAGCGGGAAGGTGCGCGCTGGCCAGCTCCAAGTCTCGGCACATAGAAGCGCAAGCGAGGCACCTGCTCGCAGTTTGTCCCGGGCATGGGAAGCAACATGCTGCGTGCCCAGAAGACATCCCGCACTGTCCTGCCTGCCACGGGGCTGCTTCTGAGCACGGAGGCACACCTACAAGCAAGCTGAGATGGGCTTTGCCTAAGAGTGAGGGAAGTGGCGAGCGGAACAAGGGATGTGCTGCACAGCTTCCATCGCAGGCAGATTCCCTCCTGGGGCGCTTACTTCTCCTTGCCTTAGTGCCCTGCTTTGTTTGGAGGCTGTTTGTGGACAGCAGCACACACAGCGGGAAGGTGCGCGCTGGCCAGCTCCAAGTCTCGGCAGATTGAAGCGCAAGCGAGGCACCTGCTCGCGGTTTGCCCCGGGCATGGGAAGCAGCATGCTGTGTGCCCAGAAGACATCCCGCACTGTCCTGCCTGCCACGGGGCTGCTTCTGAGCACGGAGGCACGCCTACAAGCCAGCTGAGATGGGCTTTGCCTAAGAGTCAGGGAAGTGGCGAGCGGAACAAGGGATGTGCTGCACAGCTTCCCTCGCAGGCAGATTCCCTCCTGGGGCTCTTAGTTCTCCTGCCTTAGTGCCCTGCTTTGTTTGGAGGCTGTTTGCGGACAGCAGCACACACAGCGGGAAGGTGCGCGCTGGCCAGCTCCAAGTCTCGGCACATAGAAGCGCAAGCCAGGCACCTGCTCGCAGTTTGTTGCGGGCATGGGAAGCAGCATGCTGCGTGCCCAGAAGACATCCCGCACTGTCCTGCCTGCCACGGGGCTGCTTCTGAGCACGGAGGCACGCCTACAAGCCAGCTGAGATGGGCTTTGCCTAAGAGTCAGGGAAGTGGCGAGCGGAACAAGGGATGTGCTGCACAGCTTCCCTCGCAGGCAGATTCCCTCCTGGGGCTCTTAGTTCTCTTGCCTTAGTGCCCTGCTTTGTTTGGAGGCTGTTTGCGGACAGCAGCACACACAGCGGGAAGGTGCGCGCTGGCCAGCTCCAAGTCTCGGCAGATTGAAGCGCAAGCCAGGCACCTGCTCGCAGTTTGTCCCGGGCATGGGAAGCAGCATGCTGCGTGCCCAGAAGACATCCCGCACTGTCCTGCCTGCCACGGGGCTGCTTCTGAGCACGGAGGCACACCTACAAGCCAGCTGAGATGGGCTTTGCCTAAGAGTCAGGGAAGTGGCGAGCGGAACAAGGGATGTGCTGCACAGCTTCCCTCGCAGGCAGATTCCCTCCTGGGGCTCTTAGTTCTCTTGCCTTAGTGCCCTGCTTTGTTTGGAGGCTGTTTGCGGACAGCAGCACACACAGCGGGAAGGTGCGCGCTGGCCAGCTCCAAGTCTCGGCACATAGAAGCGCAAGCCAGGCACCTGCTCGCAGTTTGTCCCGGGCATGGGAAGCAGCATGCTGCGTGCCCAGAAGACATCCCGCACTGTCCTGCCTGCCACGGGGCTGCTTCTGAGCACGGAGGCACGCCTACAAGCCAGCTGCGATGGGCTTTGCCTAAGAGTCAGGGAAGTGGCGAGCGGAACAAGGGATGTGCTGCACAGCTTCCCTCGCAGGCAGATTCCCTCCTGGGGCGCTTACTTCTCCTGCCTTAGTGCCCTGCTTTGTTTGGAGGCTGTTTGCGGACAGCAGCACACACAGCGGGAAGGTGCGCGCTGGCCAGCTCCAAGTCTCGGCAGATAGAAGCGCAAGCCAGGCACCTGCTCGCAGTTTGTCCCGGGCATGGGAAGCAGCATGCTGCGTGCCCAGAAGACATCTCGCACTGTCCTGCCTGCCACGGGGCTGCTTCTGACCACGGAGGCACGCCTACAAGCCAGCTGAGATGGGCTTTGCCTAAGAGTCAGGGAAGTGACGAGCGGAACAAGGGATGTGCTGCACAGCTTCCCTCGCAGGCAGATTCCCTCCTGGGGCTCTTAGTTCTCTTGCCTTAGTGCCCTGCTTTGTTTGGAGGCTCTTTGCGGACAGCAGCACACACAGCGGGAAGGTGCGCGCTGGCCAGCTCCAAGTCTCGGCAGATAGAAGCGCAAGCGAGGCACCTGCTCGCAGTTTGTCCCGGGCATGGGAAGCAGCATGCTGCATGCCCAGAAGACATCCCGCACTGTCCTGCCTGCCACGGGGCTGCTTCTGAGCACGGAGGCACACCTAAAAGCCAGCTGAGATGGGCTTTGCCTAAGATTCAGGGAAGTGGCGAGCGGAACAAGGGATGTGCTGCACAGCTTACCTCGCAGGCAGATTCCCTCCTGGGGCTCTTAGTTCTCCTGCCTTAGTGCCCTGCTTTGTTTGGAGGCTGTTTGCGGACAGCAGCACACACAGCGGGAAGGTGCGCGCTGGCCAGCTCCAAGTCTCGGCACATAGAAGCGCAAGCGAGGCACCTGCTCGCAGTTTGTCCCGGGCATGGGAAGCAGCATGCTGCGTGCCCAGAAGACATCCCGCACTGTCCTGCCTGCCACGGGGCTGCTTCTGAGCACGGAGGCACGCCTACAAGCCAGCTGCGATGGGCTTTGCCTAAGAGTCAGGGAAGTGGCGAGCAGAACAAGGGATGTGCTGCACAGCTTCCCTCGCAGGCAGATTCCCTCCTGGGGCGCTTACTTCTCTTGCCTTAGTGCCCTGCTTTGTTTGGAGGCTGTTTGCGGACAGCAGCACACAAGGCGGGAAGGTGCTCATTGGCCAGCTCCAAGTCTCGGCACATAGAAGCGCAAGCCAGGCACCTGCTCGCAGTTTGTCCCGGGCATGGGAAGCAGCATGCTGCGTGCCCAGAAGACATCTCGCACTGTCCTGCCTGCCACGGGGCTGCTTCTGAGCACGGAGGCATGCCTACAAGCCAGCTGAGATGGGCTTTGCCTAAGAGTCAGGGAAGTGGCGAGCGGAACAAGGGATGTGCTGCACAGCTTCCCTCGCAGGCAGATTCCCTCCTGGGGCTCTTAGTTCTCTTGCCTTAGTGCCCTGCTTTGTTTGGAGGCTGTTTGCGGACAGCAGCACACACAGCGGGAAGGTGCGCGCTGGCCAGCTCCAAGTCTCGGCACATAGAAGCGCAAGCCAGGCACCTGCTCGCAGTTTTTCCCGGGCATGGGAAGCAGCATGCTGCGTGCCCAGAAGACATCCCGCACTGTCCTGCCTGCCACGGGGCTGCTTCTGAGCACGGAGGCACGCCTACAAGCCAGCTGAGATGGGCTTTGCCTAAGAGTCAGGGAAGTGGCGAGCGGAACAAGGGATGTGCTGCACAGCTTCCCTCGCAGGCAGATTCCCTCCTGGGGCTCTTAGTTCTCCTGCCTTAGCGCCCTGCTTTGTTTGGAGGCTGTTTGCGGACAGCAGCACACACAGCGGGAAGGTGCGCGTTGGCCAGCTCCAAGTCTCGGCACATAGAAGCGCAAGCCAGGCACCTGCTCGCAGTTTGTCCCGGGCGTGGGAAGTAGCATGCTGCGTGCCCAGAAGACATCCCGCACTGTCCTGCCTGCCACGGGGCTGCTTCTGAGCACGGAGGCACACCTACAAGCCAGCTGAGATGGGCTTTGCCTAAGAGTCAGGGAAGTGGTGAGCGGAACAAGGGATGTGCTGCACAGCTTCCCTCGCAGGCAGATTCCCTCCTGGGGCGCTTAATTCTCTTGCCTTAGTGCCCTGCTTTGTTTGGAGGCTGTTTGCGGACAGCAGCACACAAGGCGGGAAGGTGCTCACTGGCCAGCTCCAAGTCTCGGCACATAGAAGCGCAAGCGAGGCACCTGCTCGCAATTTGTCCCGGGCGTGGGAAGCAGCATGCTGCATGCCCAGAAGACATCTCGCACTGTCCTGCCTGCCACGGGGCTGCTTCTGACCACGGAGGCACGCCTACAAGCCAGCTGAGATGGGCTTTGCCTAAGATCAGGGAAGTGTCGAGCGGAACAAGGGATGTGCTGCACAGCTTCCCTCGCAGGCACATTCCCTCCGGGGCTCTTACTTCTCTTGCCTTAGTGCCCTGCTTTGTTTGGAGGCTGTTTGCGGACAGCAGCACACACAGCGGGAAGGTGCGCGCTGGCCAGCTGCACGTCTCGGCACATAGAAGCGCAAGCCAGGCACCTGCTCGCGGTTTGTCCCGGGCGTGGGAAGCAGCATGCTGCGTGCCCAGAAGACATCCCGCACTGTCCTGCCTGCCACGGGGCTGCTTCTGACCACGGAGGCACGCCTACAAGCCAGCTGAGATGGGCTTTGCCTAAGAGTCAGGGAAGTGGCGAGCGGAACAAGGGATGTGCTGCACAGGTTCCCTCGCAGGCAGATTCCCTCCTGGGGCTCTTAGTTCTCTTGCCTTAGTGCCCTGCTTTGTTTGGAGGCTGTTTGCGGATAGCAGCACACAAGGCTGGAAGGTGCGCGCTGGCCAGCTCCAAGTCTCGGCACATAGAAGCGCAAGCCAGGCACCTGCTCGCAGTTTGTCCCGGGCATGGGAAGCAGCATGCTGCGTGCCCAGAAGACATCCCGCACTGTCCTGCCTGCCATGGGGCTGCTTCTGAGCACGGAGGCACGCCTACAAGCCAGCTGAGATGGGCTTTGCCTAAGAGTCAGGGAAGTGGCGAGCGGAACAAGGGATGTGCTGCACAGCTTCCCTCGCAGGCAGATTCCCTCCTGGGGTGCTTACTTCTCTTGCCTTAGTGCCCTGCTTTGTTTGGAGGCTGTTTGCGGACAGCAGCACACACAGCGGGAAGGTGCGCGCTGGCCAGCTCCAAGTCTCGGCACATAGAAGCGCAAGCCAGGCACCTGCTCGCAGTTTGTCCCGGGCGTGGGAAGTAGCATGCTGCGTGCCCAGAAGACATCCCGCACTGTCCTGCCTGCCACGGGGCTGCTTCTGAGCACGGAGGCACGCCTACAAGCCAGCTGAGATGGGCTTTGCCTAAGAGTCAGGGAAGTGGCGAGCGGAACAAGGGATGTGCTGCACAGCTTCCCTCGCAGGCAGATTCCCTCCTGGGGCTCTTAGTTCTCTTGCCTTAGTGCCCTGCTTTGTTTGGAGGCTGTTTGCGGACAGCAGCACACACAGCGGGAAGGTGCGCGCTGGCCAGCTCCAAGTCTCGGCAGATTGAAGCGCAAGCCAGGCACCTGCTCGGAGTTTTTCCCGGGCATGGGAAGCAGCATGCTGCGTGCCCAGAAGACATCCCGCACTGTCCTGCCTGCCACGGGGCTGCTTCTGAGCACGGAGGCACGCCTACAAGCCAGCTGAGATGGGCTTTGCCTAAGAGTCAGGGAAGTGGCGAGCGGAACAAGGGATGTGCTGCACAGCTTCCCTCGCAGGCAGATTCCCTCCTGGGGCACTTACTTCTCTTGCCTTAGTGCCCTGCTTTGTTTGGAGGCTGTTTGCGGACAGCAGCACACACAGCGGGAAGGTGCGCGCTGGCCAGCTCCAAGTCTCGGCAGATAGAAGCGCAAGCCAGGCACCTGCTCGCAGTTTGTCCCGGGCATGGGAAGCAGCATGCTGCGTGCCCAGAAGACATCTCGCACTGTCCTGCCTGCCACGGGGCTGCTTCTGAGCACGGAGGCACGCCTACAAGCCAGCTGAGATGGGCTTTGCCTAAGAGTCAGGGAAGTGGCGAGCGGAACAAGGGATGTGCTGCACAGCTTCCCTCGCAGGCAGATTCCCTCCTGGGGCTCTTAGTTCTCTTGCCTTAGTGCCCTGCTTTGTTTGGAGGCTGTTTGCGGACAGCAGCACACACAGCGGGAAGGTGCGCGCTGGCCAGCTCCAACTCTCGGCACATAGAAGCGCAAGCCAGGCACCTGCTCGGAGTTTGTCCCGGGCATGGGAAGCAGCATGCTGCGTGCCCAGAAGACATCCCGCACTGTCCTGCCTGCCACGGGGCTGCTTCTGAGCACGGAGGCATGCCTACAAGCCAGCTGAGATGGGCTTTGCCTAAGAGTCAGGGAAGTGGCGAGCGGAACAAGGGATGTGCTGCACAGCTTCCCTCGCAGGCAGATTCCCTCCTGGGGCGCTTACTTCTCTTGCCTTAGTGCCCTGCTTTGTTTGGAGGCTGTTTGCGGACAGCAGCACACACAGCGGGAAGGTGCGCGCTGGCCAGCTCCAAGTCTCGGCACATAGAAGCGCAAGCCAGGCACCTGCTCGCAGTTTGTCCCGGGCGTTTGAAGCAGCATGCTGCGTGCCCAGAAGACATCCCGCACTGTCCTGCCTGCCACGGGGCTGCTTCTGAGCACGGAGGCACGCCTACAAGCCAGCTGAGATGGGCTTTGCCTAAGAGTCAGGGAAGTGGCGAGCGGAACAAGGCATGTGCTGCACAGGTTCCCTCGCAGGCAGATTCCCTCCTGGGGCTCTTAGTTCTCCTGCCTTAGCGCCCTGCTTTGTTTGGAGGCTGTTTGCGGACAGCAGCACACACAGCGGGAAGGTGCGCGCTGGCCAGCTCCAAGTCTCGGCACATAGAAGCGCAAGCCAGGCACCTGCTCGCAGTTTGTCCCGGGCGTGGGAAGTAGCATGCTGCGTGCCCAGAAGACATCCCGCACTGTCCTGCCTGCCATGGGGCTGCTTCTGAGCACGGAGGCACGCCTACAAGCCAGCTGAGATGGGCTTTGCCTAAGAGTCAGGGAAGTGGTGAGCGGAACAAGGGATGTGCTGCACAGCTTCCCTCGCAGGCAGATTCCCTCCTGGGGCGCTTAATTCTCTTGCCTTAGTGCCCTGCTTTGTTTGGAGGCTGTTTGCGGACAGCAGCACACAAGGCGGGAAGGTGCTCACTGGCCAGCTCCAAGTCTCGGCACATAGAAGCGCAAGCGAGGCACCTGCTCGCAATTTGTCCCGGGCGTGGGAAGCAGCATGCTGCATGCCCAGAAGACATCTCGCACTGTCCTGCCTGCCACGGGGCTGCTTCTGACCACGGAGGCACGCCTACAAGCCAGCTGAGATGGGCTTTGCCTAAGATCAGGGAAGTGGCGAGCGGAACAAGGGATGTGCTGCACAGCTTCCCTCGCAGGCAGATTCCCTCCGGGGCTCTTACTTCTCTTGCCTTAGTGCCCTGCTTTCTTTGGAGGCTGTTTGCGGACAGCAGCACACACAGCGGGAAGGTGCGCGCTGGCCAGCTGCACGTCTCGGCACATAGAAGCGCAAGCCAGGCACCTGCTCGCGGTTTGTCCCGGGCGTGGGAAGCAGCATGCTGCGTGCCCAGAAGACATCCCGCACTGTCCTGCCTGCCACGGGGCTGCTTCTGACCACGGAGGCACGCCTAGAAGCCAGCTGAGATGGGCTTTGCCTAAGAGTCAGGGAAGTGGCGAGCGGAACAAGGGATGTGCTGCACAGCTTCCCTCGCAGGCAGATTCCCTCCTGGGGCTCTTAGTTCTCTTGCCTTAGTGCCCTGCTTTGTTTGGAGGCTGTTTGCGGACAGCAGCACACACAGCGGGAAGGTGCGCGCTGGCCAGCTCCAAGTCTCGGCAGATTGAAGCGCAAGCCAGGCACCTGCTCGCAGTTTGTCCCGGGCGTGGGAAGCAGCATGCTGCGTGCCCAGAAGACATCCCGCACTGTCCTGCCTGCCACGGGGCTGCTTCTGAGCACGGAGGCACGCCTACAAGCCAGCTGCGATGGGCTTTGCCTAAGAGTCAGGGAAGTGGCGAGCGGAACAAGGGATGTGCTGCACAGCTTCCCTCGCAGGCAGATTCCCTCCTGGGGCACTTACTTCTCTTGCCTTAGTGCCCTGCTTTGTTTGGAGGCTGTTTGCGGACAGCAGCACACACAGCGGGAAGGTGCGCGCTGGCCAGCTCCAAGTCTCGGCAGATAGAAGCGCAAGCCAGGCACCTGCTCGCAGTTTGTCCCGGGCATGGGAAGCAGCATGCTGCGTGCCCAGAAGACATCCCGCACTGTCCTGCCTGCCACGGGGCTGCTTCTGAGCACGGAGGCACGCCTACAAGCCAGCTGATATGGGCTTTGCCTAAGAGTCAGGGAAGTGGCGAGAGGAACAAGGGATGTGCTGCACAGCTTCCCTCGCAGGCAGATTCCCTCCTGGGGCGCTTACTTCTCCTGCCTTAGTGCCCTGCTTTGTTTGGAGGCTGTTTGCGGACAGCAGCACACACAGCGGGAAGGTGCGCGCTGGCCAGCTCCAAGTCTCGGCACATAGAAGCGCAAGCCAGGCACCTGCTCGCAGTTTGTCCCGGGCATGGGAAGCAGCATGCTGCGTGCCCAGAAGACATCCCGCACTGTCCTGCCTGCCACGGGGCTGCTTCTGACCACGGAGGCACGCCTACAAGCCAGCTGAGATGGGCTTTGCCTAAGAGTCAGGGAAGTGGCGAGCGGAACAAGGGATGTGCTGCACAGCTTCCCTCGCAGGCAGATTCCCTCTTGGGGCTCTTATTTCTCCTTCCTTAGCGCCCTGCTTTGTTTGGAGGCTGTTTGCGGACAGCAGCACACACAGCGGGAAGGTGCGCGCTGGCCAGCTCCAAGTCTCGGCACATAGAAGCGCAAGCGAGGCACCTGCTCGCAGTTTGTCCCGGGCGTGGGAAGTAGCATGCTGCGTGCCCAGAAGACATCTCGCACTGTCCTGCCTGCCACAGGGCTGCTTCTGAGCACGGAGGCACGCCTACAAGCCAGCTGAGATGGGCTTTGCCTAAGAGTCAGGGAAGTGGCGAGAGGAACAAGGGATGTGCTGCACAGCTTCCCTCGCAGACAGATTCCCTCCTGGGGCGCTTAGCTCTCTTGCCTTAGTGCCCTGCTTTGTTTGGAGGCTCTTTGCGGACAGCAGCACACACAGCGGGAAGGTGCGCGCTGGCCAGCTCCAAATCTCGGCACATAGAAGCGCAAGCCAGGCACCTGCTCGCAGTTTGTCCCGGGCATGGGAAGCAGCATGCTGCGTGCCCAGAAGACATCCCGCACTGTCCTGCCCGCCACGGGGCTGCTTCTGAGCACGGAGGCATGCCTACAAGCCAGCTGAGATGGGCTTTGCCTAAGAGTCAGGGAAGTGTCGAGCGGAACAAGGGATGTGCTGCACAGCTTCCCTCGCAGGCAGATTCCCTCCTGGGGCTCTTAGTTCTCCTTCCTTAGCGCCCTGCTTTGTTTGGAGGCTGTTTGCGGACAGCAGCACACACAGCGGGAAGGTGCGCGCTGGCCAGCTCCAAGTCTCGGCACATAGAAGCGCAAGCGAGGCACCTGCTCGCAGTTTGTCCCGGGCGTGGGAAGTAGCATGCTGCGTGCCCAGAAGACATCTCGCACTGTCCTGCCTGCCACAGGGCTGCTTCTGACCACGGAGGCACGCCTACAAGCCAGCTGAGATGGGCTTTGCCTAAGAGTCAGGGAAGTGTCGAGCGGAACAAGGGATGTGCTGCACAGGTTCCCTCGCAGGCAGATTCCCTCCTGGGGTGCTTACTTCTCTTGCCTTAGTGCCCTGCTTTGTTTGGAGGCTGTTTGCGGACAGCAGCACACACAGCGGGAAGGTGCGCGCTGGCCAGCTCCAAGTCTCGGCACATAGAAGCACAAGCCAGGCACCTGCTCGCGGTTTGTCCCGGGAGTGGGAAGCAGCATGCTGCGTGCCCAGAAGACATCCCGCACTGTCCTGCCTGCCACGGGGCTGCTTCTGAGCACGGAGGCACGCCTACAAGCCAGCTGAGATGGGCTTTGCCTAAGAGTCAGGGAAGTGGCGAGCGGAACAAGGGATGTGCTGCACAGCTTCCCTCGCAGGCAGATTCCCTCCTGGGGCGCTTAATTCTCCTGCCTTAGTGCCCTGCTTTGTTTGGAGGCTGCGGACAGCAGCACACACAGCGGGAAGGTGCGCGCTGGCCAGCTCCAAGTCTCGGCACATAGAATCGCAAGCCAGGCACCTGCTCGCGGTTTGTCCCGGGCGTGGGAAGCAGCATGCTGCGTGCCCAGAAGACATCCCGCACTGTCCTGCCTGCCATGGGGCTGCTTCTGAGCACGGAGGCACGCCTACAAGCCAGCTGAGATGGGCTTTGCCTAAGAGTCAGGGAAGTGGCGAGCGGAACAAGGCATGTGCTGCACAGGTTCCCTCGCAGGCAGATTCCCTCCTGGGGCGCTTACTTCTCCTGCCTTAGTGCCCTGCTTTGTTTGGAGGCTGTTTGCGGACAGCAGCACACACAGCGGGAAGGTGCGCGCTGGCCAGCTCCAAGTCTCGGCACATAGAAGCGCAAGCGAGGCACCTGCTCGCAGTTTGTCCCGGGCATGGGAAGCAGCATGCTGCGTGCCCAGAAGACATCCCGCACTGTCCTGCCTGCCACGGCGCTGCTTCTGAGCACGGAGGCACGCCTACAAGCCAGCTGAGATGGGCTTTGCCTAAGAGTCAGGGAAGTGGCGAGCGGAACAAGGGATGTGCTGCACAGCTTCCCTCGCAGGCAGATTCCCTCCTGGGGCGCTTAATTCTCCTGCCTTAGTGCCCTGCTTTGTTTGGAGGCTGTTTGCAGACAGCAGCACACACAGCGGGAAGGTGCGCGCTGGCCAGCTCCAAGTCTCGGCACATAGAATCGCAAGCCAGGCACCTGCTCGCAGTTTGTCCCAGGTGTGGGAAGCAGCATGCTGCGTGCCCAGAAGACATCCCGCACTGTCCTGCCTTCCACAGGGCTGCTTCTGAGCACGGAGGCACGCCTACAAGCCAGCTGAGATGGGCTTTGCCTAAGAGTCAGGGAAGTGGCGAGCGGAACAAGGCATGTGCTGCACAGCTTCCCTCACAGGCAGATTCCCTCCTGGGGCGCTTACTTCTCTTGCCTTAGTGCCCTGCTTTGTTTGGAGGCTGTTTGCGGACAGCAGCACACACAGCGGGAAGGTGCGCGCTGGCCAGCTGCAAGTCTCGGCACATAGAAGCGGAAGCCAGGCACCTGCTCGCGGTTTGTCCCGGGCATGGGAAGCAGCATGCTGCGTGCCCAGAAGACATCCCGCACTGTCCTGCCTGCCACGGGGCTGCTTCTGAGCACGGAGGCACGCCTACAAGCCAGCTGAGATGGGCTTTGCCTAAGAGTCAGGGAAGTGGCGAGAGGAACAAGGGATGTGCTGCACAGCTTCCCTCGCAGGCAGATTCCCTCCTGGGGCTCTTAGTTCTCTTGCCTTAGTGCCCTGCTTTGTTTGGAGGCTGTTTGCGGACAGCAGCACACACAGCGGGAAGGTGCTCACTGGCCAGCTCCAAGTCTCGGCACATAGAAGCGCAAGCCAGGCACCTGCTCGCAGTTTGTCCCGGGCATGGGAAGCAGCATGCTGCGTGCCCAGAAGACATCCCGCACTGTCCTGCCTGCCATGGGGCTGCTTCTGAGCACGGAGGCACGCCTACAAGCCAGCTGAGATGGGCTTTGCCTAAGAGTCAGGGAAGTGGCGAGCGGAACAAGGGATGTGCTGCACAGCTTCCCTCGCAGGCAGATTCCCTCCTGGGACGCTTACTTCTCTTGCCTTAGTGCCCTGCTTTGTTTGGAGGCTGTTTGCGGACAGCAGCACACACAGCGGGAAGGTGCGCGCTGGCCAGCTCCAAGTCTCGGCACATAGAATCGCAAGCCAGGCACCTGCTCGCGGTTTGTCCCGGGCATGGGAAGCAGCATGCTGCGTGCCCAGAAGACATCCCGCACTGTCCTGCCTGCCACGGGGCTGCTTCTGAGCACGGAGGCACGCCTACAAGCCAGCTGAGATGGGCTTTGCCTAAGAGTCAGGGAAGTGGCGAGCGGAACAAGGGATGTGCTGCGCAGCTTCCCTCGCAGGCAGATTCCCTCCTGGGGCTCTTAGTTCTCTTGCCTTAGTGCCCTGCTTTGTTTGGAGGCTGTTTGCGGACAGCAGCACACAAGGCGGGAAGGTGCTCACTGGCCAGTTCCAAGTCTCGGCACATAGAAGCGCAAGCGAGGCACCTGCTCGCAGTTTGTCCCGGGCATGGGAAGCAGCATGCTGCGTGCCCAGAAGACATCCCGCACTGTCCTGCCTGCCACGGGGCTGCTTCTGAGCACGGAGGCACGCCTACAAGCCAGCTGAGATGGGCTTTGCCTAAGAGTCAGGGAAGTGGCGAGCGGAACAAGGGATGTGCTGCACAGGTTCCCTCGCAGGCAGATTCCCTCCTGGGGCGCTTACTTCTCTTGCCTTAGTGCCCTGCTTTGTTTGGAGGCTGTTTGCGGACAGCAGCACACACAGCGGGAAGGTGCGCGCTGGCCAGCTCCAAGTCTCGGCACATAGAAGCGCAAGGCAGGCACCTGCTCGCAGTTTGTCCCGGGCATGGGAAGCAGCATGCTGCGTGCCCAGAAGACATCCCGCACTGTCCTGCCTGCCACGGGGCTGCTTCTGACCACGGAGGCACGCCTACAAGCCAGCTGAGATGGGCTTTGCCTAAGAGTCAGGGAAGTGGCGAGAGGAACAAGGGATGTGCTGCACAGGTTCCCTTGCAGGCAGATTCCCTCCTGGGGCTCTTAGTTCTCCTGCCTTAGTGCCCTGCTTTGTTTGGAGGCTGTTTGCGGACAGCAGCACACACAGCGGGAAGGTGCGCGCTGGCCAGCTCCAAGTCTCGGCACATAGAAGCGCAAGCGAGGCACCTGCTCGCAGTTTGTCCCGGGCGTGGGAAGCAGCATGCTGCGTGCCCAGAAGACATCTCGCACTGTCCTGCCTGCCACGGGGCTGCTTCTGACCACGGAGGCACGCCTACAAGCCAGCTGAGATGGGCTTTGCCTAAGAGTCAGGGAAGTGGCGAGAGGAACAAGGGATGTGCTGCACAGCTTCCCTCGCAGGCAGATTCCCTCCTGGGGCGCTTAGCTCTCTTGCCTTAGTGCCCTGCTTTGTTTGGAGGCTCTTTGCGGACAGCAGCACACACAGCGGGAAGGTGCGCGCTGGCCAGCTCCAAGTCTCGGCACATAGAAGCTCAAGCCAGGCACCTGCTCGCAGTTTGTCCCGGGCATGGGAAGCAGCATGCTGCGTGCCCAGAAGACATCCCGCACTGTCCTGCCTGCCACGGGGCTGCTTCTGAGCACGGAGGCACGCCTCCAAGCCAGCTGAGATGGGCTTTGCCTAAGAGTCAGGGAAGTGGCGAGTGGAACAAGGGATGTGCTGCACAGCTTCCCTCGCAGGCAGATTCCCTCCTGGGGCGCTTACTTCTCCTGCCTTAGTGCCCTGCTTTGTTTGGAGGCTGTTTGCGGACAGCAGCACACAAGGCGGGAAGGTGCGCGCTGGCCAGCTCCAAGTCTCGGCACATAGAAGCACAAGCCAGGCACCTGCTCGCGGTTTGTCCCGGGCATGGGAAGCAGCATGCTGCGTGCCCAGAAGACATCCCGCACTGTCCTGCCTGCCACGGGGCTGCTTCTGAGCACGGAGGCACGCCTACAAGCCAGCTGAGATGGGCTTTGCCTAAGAGTCAGGGAAGTGGCGAGCGGAACAAGGGATGTGCTGCACAGCTTCCCTCGCAGGCAGATTCCCTCCTGGGGTGCTTAATTCTCCTGCCTTAGTGCCCTGCTTTGTTTGGAGGCTGTTTGCGGACAGCAGCACACACAGCGGGAAGGTGCGCGCTGGCCAGCTCCAAGTCTCGGCAGATTGAAGCGCAAGCCAGGCACCTGCTCGCGGTTTGTCCCGGGCATGGGAAGCAGCATGCTGCGTGCCCAGAAGACATCCCGCACTGTCCTGCCTGCCATGGGGCTGCTTCTGAGCACGGAGGCACGCCTACAAGCCAGCTGAGATGGGCTTTGCCTAAGAGTCAGGGAAGTGGCGAGCGGAACAAGGGATGTGCTGCACAGCTTCCCTCGCAGGCAGATTCCCTCCTGGGGCGCTTACTTCTCCTGCCTTAGTGCCCTGCTTTGTTTGGAGGCTGTTTGCGGACAGCAGCACACACAGCGGGAAGGTGCGTGCTGGCCAGCTCCAAGTCTCGGCACATAGAAGCGCAAGCGAGGCACCTGCTCGCAGTTTGTCCCGGGCATGGGAAGCAGCATGCTGCGTGCCCAGAAGACATCCCGCACTGTCCTGCCTGCCACGGGGCTGCTTCTGAGCACGGAGGCACGCCTACAAGCCAGCTGAGATGGGCTTTGCCTAAGAGTCAGGGAAGTGGCGAGCGGAACAAGGGATGTGCTGCACAGCTTCCCTCGCAGGCAGATTCCCTCCTGGGGCGCTTAATTCTCCTGCCTTAGTGCCCTGCTTTGTTTGGAGGCTGTTTGCGGACAGCAGCACACACAGCGGGAAGGTGCGCGCTGGCCAGCTGCAAGTCTCGGCACATAGAAGCGGAAGCCAGGCACCTGCTCGCGGTTTGTCCCGGGCATGGGAAGCAGCATGCTGCGTGCCCAGAAGACATCCCGCACTGTCCTGCCTGCCACGGGGCTGCTTCTGAGCACGGAGGCACGCCTACAAGCCAGCTGAGATGGGCTTTGCCTAAGAGTCAGGGAAGTGGCGAGAGGAACAAGGGATGTGCTGCACAGCTTCCCTCGCAGGCAGATTCCCTCCTGGGGCTCTTAGTTCTCTTGCCTTAGTGCCCTGCTTTGTTTGGAGGCTGTTTGCGGACAGCAGCACACACAGCGGGAAGGTGCTCACTGGCCAGCTCCAAGTCTCGGCACATAGAAGCGCAAGCCAGGCACCTGCTCGCGGTTTGTCCCGGGCATGGGAAGCAGCATGCTGCGTGCCCAGAAGACATCCCGCACTGTCCTGCCTGCCACGGGGCTGCTTCTGAGCACGGAGGCACGCCTACAAGCCAGCTGAGATGGGCTTTGCCTAAGAGTCAGGGAAGTGGCGAGCGGAACAAGGGATGTGCTGCACAGGTTCCCTCACAGGCAGATTCCCTCCTGGGGCGCTTACTTCTCTTGCCTTAGTGCCCTGCTTTGTTTGGAGGCTGTTTGCGGACAGCAGCACACACAGCGGGAAGGTGCGCGCTGGCCAGCTCCAAGTCTCGGCACATAGAAGCGCAAGCCAGGCACCTGCTCGCGGTTTGTCCCGGGCATGGGAAGCAGCATGCTGCGTGCCCAGAAGACATCCCGCACTGTCCTGCCTGCCACGGGGCTGCTTCTGAGCACGGAGGCACGCCTACAAGCCAGCTGAGATGGGCTTTGCCTAAGAGTCAGGGAAGTGGCGAGCGGAACAAGGGATGTGCTGCACAGCTTCCCTCGCAGGCAGATTCCCTCCTGGGGCTCTTAGTTCTCCTGCCTTAGTGCCCTGCTTTGTTTGGAGGCTGTTTGCGGACAGCAGCACACAAGGCGGGAAGGTGCTCACTGGCCAGCTCCAAGTCTCGGCACATAGAAGCGCAAGCGAGGCACCTGCTCGCAGTTTGTCCCGGGCATGGGAAGCAGCATGCTGCGTGCCCAGAAGACATCCCGCACTGTCCTGCCTGCCACGGGGCTGCTTCTGAGCACGGAGGCACGCCTACAAGCCAGCTGAGATGGGCTTTGCCTAAGAGTCAGGGAAGTGGCGAGCGGAACAAGGGATGTGCTGCACAGGTTCCCTCGCAGGCAGATTCCCTCCTGGGGCGCTTACTTCTCTTGCCTTAGTGCCCTGCTTTGTTTGGAGGCTGTTTGCGGACAGCAGCACACACAGCGGGAAGGTGCGCGCTGGCCAGCTCCAAGTCTCGGCAGATTGAAGCGCAAGCCAGGCACCTGCTCGCAGTTTGTCCCGGGCATGGGAAGCAGCATGCTGCGTGCCCAGAAGACATCCCGCACTGTGTTGCCTGCCACGGGGCTGCTTCTGAGCACGGAGGCACGCCTACAAGCCAGCTGCGATAGGCTTTGCCTAAGAGTCAGGGAAGTGGCGAGCGGAACAAGGGATGTGCTGCACAGCTTCCCTCGCAGGCAGATTCCCTCCTGGGGCGCTTACTTCTCCTGCCTTAGTGCCCTGCTTTGTTTGGAGGCTGTTTGCGGACAGCAGCACACACAGCGGGAAGGTGCGCGCTGGCCAGCTCCAAGTCTCGGCACATAGAAGCGCAAGCCAGGCACCTGCTCGCAGTTTGTCCCGGGCATGGGAAGCAGCATGCTGCGTGCCCAGAAGACATCCCGCACTGTCCTGCCTGCCACGGGGCTGCTTCTGACCACGGAGGCACGCCTACAAGCCAGCTGAGATGGGCTTTGCCTAAGAGTCAGGGAAGTGGCGAGAGGAACAAGGGATGTGCTGCACAGGTTCCCTCGCAGGCAGATTCCCTCCTGGGGCGCTTACTTCTCCTGCCTTAGTGCCCTGCTTTGTTTGGAGGCTGTTTGCGGACAGCAGCACACACAGCGGGAAGGTGCGCGCTGGCCAGCTCCAACTCTCGGCACATAGAAGCGCAAGCCAGGCACCTGCTCGCGGTTTGTCCCGGGCATGGGAAGCAGCATGCTGCGTGCCCAGAAGACATCCCGCACTGTCCTGCCTGCCACGGGGCTGCTTCTGAGCACGGAGGCACGCCTACAAGCCAGCTGAGATGGGCTTTGCCTAAGAGTCAGGGAAGTGGCGAGTGGAACAAGGGATGTGCTGCACAGCTTCCCTCGCAGGCAGATTCCCTCCTGGGGCGCTTACTTCTCCTGCCTTAGTGCCCTGCTTTGTTTGGAGGCTGTTTGCGGACAGCAGCACACAAGGCGGGAAGGTGCGCGCTGGCCAGCTCCAAGTCTCGGCACATAGAAGCACAAGCCAGGCACCTGCTCGCGGTTTGTCCCGGGCATGGGAAGCAGCATGCTGCGTGCCCAGAAGACATCCCGCACTGTCCTGCCTGCCACGGGGCTGCTTCTGAGCACGGAGGCACGCCTACAAGCCAGCTGAGATGGGCTTTGCCTAAGAGTCAGGGAAGTGGCGAGCGGAACAAGGGATGTGCTGCACAGCTTCCCTCGCAGGCAGATTCCCTCCTGGGGCGCTTAATTCTCCTGCCTTAGTGCCCTGCTTTGTTTGGAGGCTGTTTGCGGACAGCAGCACACACAGCGGGAAGGTGCGCGCTGGCCAGCTCCAAGTCTCGGCAGATTGAAGCGCAAGCCAGGCACCTGCTCGCGGTTTGTCCCGGGCATGGGAAGCAGCATGCTGCGTGCCCAGAAGACATCCCGCACTGTCCTGCCTGCCATGGGGCTGCTTCTGAGCACGGAGGCACGCCTACAAGCCAGCTGAGATGGGCTTTGCCTAAGAGTCAGGGAAGTGGCGAGCGGAACAAGGGATGTGCTGCACAGCTTCCCTCGCAGGCAGATTCCCTCCTGGGGCGCTTACTTCTCCTGCCTTAGTGCCCTGCTTTGTTTGGAGGCTGCTTGCGGACAGCAGCACACACAGCGGGAAGGTGCGTGCTGGCCAGCTCCAAGTCTCGGCACATAGAAGCGCAAGCCAGGCACCTGCTCGCAGTTTGTCCCGGGCATGGGAAGCAGCATGCTGCGTGCCCAGAAGACATCCCGCACTGTCCTGCCTGCCACGGGGCTGCTTCTGAGCACGGAGGCACGCCTACAAGCCAGCTGAGATGGGCTTTGCCTAAGAGTCAGGGAAGTGGCGAGCGGAACAAGGGATGTGCTGCACAGCTTCCCTCGCAGGCAGATTCCCTCCTGGGGCGCTTAATTCTCCTGCCTTAGTGCCCTGCTTTGTTTGGAGGCTGTTTGCGGACAGCAGCACACACAGCGGGAAGGTGCGCGCTGGCCAGCTGCAAGTCTCGGCACATAGAAGCGGAAGCCAGGCACCTGCTCGCGGTTTGTCCCGGGCATGGGAAGCAGCATGCTGCGTGCCCAGAAGACATCCCGCACTGTCCTGCCTGCCACGGGGCTGCTTCTGAGCACGGAGGCACGCCTACAAGCCAGCTGAGATGGGCTTTGCCTAAGAGTCAGGGAAGTGGCGAGAGGAACAAGGGATGTGCTGCACAGCTTCCCTCGCAGGCAGATTCCCTCCTGGGGCTCTTAGTTCTCTTGCCTTAGTGCCCTGCTTTGTTTGGAGGCTGTTTGCGGACAGCAGCACACACAGCGGGAAGGTGCTCACTGGCCAGCTCCAAGTCTCGGCACATAGAAGCGCAAGCCAGGCACCTGCTCGCGGTTTGTCCCGGGCATGGGAAGCAGCATGCTGCGTGCCCAGAAGACATCCCGCACTGTCCTGCCTGCCACGGGGCTGCTTCTGAGCACGGAGGCACGCCTACAAGCCAGCTGAGATGGGCTTTGCCTAAGAGTCAGGGAAGTGGCGAGCGGAACAAGGGATGTGCTGCACAGCTTCCCTCGCAGGCAGATTCCCTCCTGGGGCTCTTAGTTCTCCTGCCTTAGTGCCCTGCTTTGTTTGGAGGCTGTTTGCGGACAGCAGCACACAAGGCGGGAAGGTGCTCACTGGCCAGCTCCAAGTCTCGGCACATAGAAGCGCAAGCGAGGCACCTGCTCGCAGTTTGTCCCGGGCATGGGAAGCAGCATGCTGCGTGCCCAGAAGACATCCCGCACTGTCCTGCCTGCCACGGGGCTGCTTCTGAGCACGGAGGCACGCCTACAAGCCAGCTGAGATGGGCTTTGCCTAAGAGTCAGGGAAGTGGCGAGCGGAACAAGGGATGTGCTGCACAGGTTCCCTCGCAGGCAGATTCCCTCCTGGGGCGCTTACTTCTCTTGCCTTAGTGCCCTGCTTTGTTTGGAGGCTGTTTGCGGACAGCAGCACACACAGCGGGAAGGTGCGCGCTGGCCAGCTCCAAGTCTCGGCAGATTGAAGCGCAAGCCAGGCACCTGCTCGCAGTTTGTCCCGGGCATGGGAAGCAGCATGCTGCGTGCCCAGAAGACATCCCGCACTGTGTTGCCTGCCACGGGGCTGCTTCTGAGCACGGAGGCACGCCTACAAGCCAGCTGCGATAGGCTTTGCCTAAGAGTCAGGGAAGTGGCGAGCGGAACAAGGGATGTGCTGCACAGCTTCCCTCGCAGGCAGATTCCCTCCTGGGGCGCTTACTTCTCCTGCCTTAGTGCCCTGCTTTGTTTGGAGGCTGTTTGCGGACAGCAGCACACACAGCGGGAAGGTGCGCGCTGGCCAGCTCCAAGTCTCGGCACATAGAAGCGCAAGCCAGGCACCTGCTCGCAGTTTGTCCCGGGCATGGGAAGCAGCATGCTGCGTGCCCAGAAGACATCCCGCACTGTCCTGCCTGCCACGGGGCTGCTTCTGACCACGGAGGCACGCCTACAAGCCAGCTGAGATGGGCTTTGCCTAAGAGTCAGGGAAGTGGCGAGAGGAACAAGGGATGTGCTGCACAGGTTCCCTCGCAGGCAGATTCCCTCCTGGGGCGCTTACTTCTCCTGCCTTAGTGCCCTGCTTTGTTTGGAGGCTGTTTGCGGACAGCAGCACACACAGCGGGAAGGTGCGCGCTGGCCAGCTCCAACTCTCGGCACATAGAAGCGCAAGCCAGGCACCTGCTCGCGGTTTGTCCCGGGCATGGGAAGCAGCATGCTGCGTGCCCAGAAGACATCCCGCACTGTCCTGCCTGCCACGGGGCTGCTTCTGAGCACGGAGGCACGCCTACAAGCCAGCTGAGATGGGCTTTGCCTAAGAGTCAGGGAAGTGGCGAGTGGAACAAGGGATGTGCTGCACAGCTTCCCTCGCAGGCAGATTCCCTCCTGGGGCGCTTACTTCTCCTGCCTTAGTGCCCTGCTTTGTTTGGAGGCTGTTTGCGGACAGCAGCACACAAGGCGGGAAGGTGCGCGCTGGCCAGCTCCAAGTCTCGGCACATAGAAGCACAAGCCAGGCACCTGCTCGCGGTTTGTCCCGGGCATGGGAAGCAGCATGCTGCGTGCCCAGAAGACATCCCGCACTGTCCTGCCTGCCACGGGGCTGCTTCTGAGCACGGAGGCACGCCTACAAGCCAGCTGAGATGGGCTTTGCCTAAGAGTCAGGGAAGTGGCGAGCGGAACAAGGGATGTGCTGCACAGCTTCCCTCGCAGGCAGATTCCCTCCTGGGGCGCTTAATTCTCCTGCCTTAGTGCCCTGCTTTGTTTGGAGGCTGTTTGCGGACAGCAGCACACACAGCGGGAAGGTGCGCGCTGGCCAGCTCCAAGTCTCGGCAGATTGAAGCGCAAGCCAGGCACCTGCTCGCGGTTTGTCCCGGGCATGGGAAGCAGCATGCTGCGTGCCCAGAAGACATCCCGCACTGTCCTGCCTGCCATGGGGCTGCTTCTGAGCACGGAGGCACGCCTACAAGCCAGCTGAGATGGGCTTTGCCTAAGAGTCAGGGAAGTGGCGAGCGGAACAAGGGATGTGCTGCACAGCTTCCCTCGCAGGCAGATTCCCTCCTGGGGCGCTTACTTCTCCTGCCTTAGTGCCCTGCTTTGTTTGGAGGCTGCTTGCGGACAGCAGCACACACAGCGGGAAGGTGCGTGCTGGCCAGCTCCAAGTCTCGGCACATAGAAGCGCAAGCCAGGCACCTGCTCGCAGTTTGTCCCGGGCATGGGAAGCAGCATGCTGCGTGCCCAGAAGACATCCCGCACTGTCCTGCCTGCCACGGGGCTGCTTCTGAGCACGGAGGCACGCCTACAAGCCAGCTGAGATGGGCTTTGCCTAAGAGTCAGGGAAGTGGCGAGCGGAACAAGGGATGTGCTGCACAGCTTCCCTCGCAGGCAGATTCCCTCCTGGGGCGCTTAATTCTCCTGCCTTAGTGCCCTGCTTTGTTTGGAGGCTGTTTGCGGACAGCAGCACACACAGCGGGAAGGTGCGCGCTGGCCAGCTGCAAGTCTCGGCACATAGAAGCGGAAGCCAGGCACCTGCTCGCGGTTTGTCCCGGGCATGGGAAGCAGCATGCTGCGTGCCCAGAAGACATCCCGCACTGTCCTGCCTGCCACGGGGCTGCTTCTGAGCACGGAGGCACGCCTACAAGCCAGCTGAGATGGGCTTTGCCTAAGAGTCAGGGAAGTGGCGAGAGGAACAAGGGATGTGCTGCACAGCTTCCCTCGCAGGCAGATTCCCTCCTGGGGCTCTTAGTTCTCTTGCCTTAGTGCCCTGCTTTGTTTGGAGGCTGTTTGCGGACAGCAGCACACACAGCGGGAAGGTGCTCACTGGCCAGCTCCAAGTCTCGGCACATAGAAGCGCAAGCCAGGCACCTGCTCGCGGTTTGTCCCGGGCATGGGAAGCAGCATGCTGCGTGCCCAGAAGACATCCCGCACTGTCCTGCCTGCCACGGGGCTGCTTCTGAGCACGGAGGCACGCCTACAAGCCAGCTGAGATGGGCTTTGCCTAAGAGTCAGGGAAGTGGCGAGCGGAACAAGGGATGTGCTGCACAGGTTCCCTCACAGGCAGATTCCCTCCTGGGGCGCTTACTTCTCTTGCCTTAGTGCCCTGCTTTGTTTGGAGGCTGTTTGCGGACAGCAGCACACACAGCGGGAAGGTGCGCGCTGGCCAGCTCCAAGTCTCGGCACATAGAAGCGCAAGCCAGGCACCTGCTCGCGGTTTGTCCCGGGCATGGGAAGCAGCATGCTGCGTGCCCAGAAGACATCCCGCACTGTCCTGCCTGCCACGGGGCTGCTTCTGAGCACGGAGGCACGCCTACAAGCCAGCTGAGATGGGCTTTGCCTAAGAGTCAGGGAAGTGGCGAGCGGAACAAGGGATGTGCTGCACAGCTTCCCTCGCAGGCAGATTCCCTCCTGGGGCTCTTAGTTCTCCTGCCTTAGTGCCCTGCTTTGTTTGGAGGCTGTTTGCGGACAGCAGCACACAAGGCGGGAAGGTGCTCACTGGCCAGCTCCAAGTCTCGGCACATAGAAGCGCAAGCGAGGCACCTGCTCGCAGTTTGTCCCGGGCATGGGAAGCAGCATGCTGCGTGCCCAGAAGACATCCCGCACTGTCCTGCCTGCCACGGGGCTGCTTCTGAGCACGGAGGCACGCCTACAAGCCAGCTGAGATGGGCTTTGCCTAAGAGTCAGGGAAGTGGCGAGCGGAACAAGGGATGTGCTGCACAGGTTCCCTCGCAGGCAGATTCCCTCCTGGGGCGCTTACTTCTCTTGCCTTAGTGCCCTGCTTTGTTTGGAGGCTGTTTGCGGACAGCAGCACACACAGCGGGAAGGTGCGCGCTGGCCAGCTCCAAGTCTCGGCAGATTGAAGCGCAAGCCAGGCACCTGCTCGCAGTTTGTCCCGGGCATGGGAAGCAGCATGCTGCGTGCCCAGAAGACATCCCGCACTGTGTTGCCTGCCACGGGGCTGCTTCTGAGCACGGAGGCACGCCTACAAGCCAGCTGCGATAGGCTTTGCCTAAGAGTCAGGGAAGTGGCGAGCGGAACAAGGGATGTGCTGCACAGCTTCCCTCGCAGGCAGATTCCCTCCTGGGGCGCTTACTTCTCCTGCCTTAGTGCCCTGCTTTGTTTGGAGGCTGTTTGCGGACAGCAGCACACACAGCGGGAAGGTGCGCGCTGGCCAGCTCCAAGTCTCGGCACATAGAAGCGCAAGCCAGGCACCTGCTCGCAGTTTGTCCCGGGCATGGGAAGCAGCATGCTGCGTGCCCAGAAGACATCCCGCACTGTCCTGCCTGCCACGGGGCTGCTTCTGACCACGGAGGCACGCCTACAAGCCAGCTGAGATGGGCTTTGCCTAAGAGTCAGGGAAGTGGCGAGAGGAACAAGGGATGTGCTGCACAGCTTCCCTCGCAGGCAGATTCCCTCCTGGGGCGCTTACTTCTCCTGCCTTAGTGCCCTGCTTTGTTTGGAGGCTGTTTGCGGACAGCAGCACACACAGCGGGAAGGTGCGCGCTGGCCAGCTCCAACTCTCGGCACATAGAAGCGCAAGCCAGGCACCTGCTCGCGGTTTGTCCCGGGCATGGGAAGCAGCATGCTGCGTGCCCAGAAGACATCCCGCACTGTCCTGCCTGCCACGGGGCTGCTTCTGAGCACGGAGGCACGCCTACAAGCCAGCTGAGATGGGCTTTGCCTAAGAGTCAGGGAAGTGGCGAGCGGAACAAGGGATGTGCTGCACAGGTTCCCTCGCAGGCAGATTCCCTCCTGGGGCGCTTACTTCTCTTGCCTTAGTGCCCTGCTTTGTTTGGAGGCTGTTTGCGGACAGCAGCACACATAGCGGGAAGGTGCGCGCTGGCCAGCTCCAAGTCTCGGCACATAGAAGCGCAAGCCAGGCACCTGCTCGCGGTTTGTCCCGGGCATGGGAAGCAGCATGAAGCATGCCCAGAAGACATCCCGCACTGTCCTGCCTGCCACGGGGCTGCTTCTGAGCACGGAGGCACGCCTACAAGCCAGCTGAGATGGGCTTTGCCTAAGAGTCAGGGAAGTGTCGAGCGGAACAAGGGATGTGCTGCACAGGTTCCCTCGCAGGCAGATTCCCTCCTGGGGTGCTTACTTCTCTTGCCTTAGTGCCCTGCTTTGTTTGGAGGCTGTTTGCGGACAGCAGCACACATAGTGGGAAGGTGCGCGCTGGCCAGCTCCAAGTCTTGGCACATAGAAGCGCAAGCCAGGCACCTGCTCGCAGTTTGTCCCGGGCATGGGAAGCAGCATGCTGCGTGCCCAGAAGACATCTCGCACTGTCCTGCCTGCCACGGGGCTGCTTCTGAGCACGGAGGCACGCCTCCAAGCAAGCTGAGATGGGCTTTGCCTAAGAGTCAGGGAAGTGGCGAGCGGAACAAGGCATGTGCTGCACAGGTTCCCTCGCAGGCAGATTCCCTCCTGGGGCACTTACTTCTCTTGCCTTAGTGCCCTGCTTTGTTTGGAGGCTGTTTGCGGACAGCAGCACACACAGCGGGAAGGTGCGCGCTGGCCAGCTCCAAGTCTCGGCACATAGAAGCGCAAGCGAGGCACCTGCTCGCAGTTTGTCCCGGGAGTGGGAAGCAGCATGCTGCGTGCCCAGAAGATATCCCGCACTGTCCTGCCTGCCACAGGGCTGCTTCTGAGCACGGAGGCACGCCTACAAGCCAGCTGAGATGGGCTTTGCCTAAGAGTCAGGGAAGTGTTGAGCGGAACAAGGGATGTGCTGCACAGCTTCCCTCGCAGGCAGATTCCCTCCTGGGGCGCTTACTTCTCCTGCCTTAGTGCCCTGCTTTGTTTGGAGGCTGTTTGCGGACAGCAGCACACACAGCGGGAAGGTGCGCGCTGGCCAGCTCCAAGTCTCGGCACATAGAAGCGCAAGCCAGGCACCTGCTCGCAGTTTGTCCCGGGCATGGGAAGCAGCATGCTGCGTGCCCAGAAGACATCCCGCACTGTCCTGCCTGCCACAGGGCTGCTTCTGAGCACGGAGGCACGCCTACAAGCCAGCTGAGATGGGCTTTGCCTAAGAGTCAGGGAAGTGGCGAGCGGAACAAGGGATGTGCTGCACAGGTTCCCTCGCAGGCAGATTCCCTCCTGGGGCGCTTAATTCTCCTGCCTTAGTGCCCTGCTTTGTTTGGAGGCTGTTTGTGGACAGCAGCACACACAGCGGGAAGGTGCGCGCTGGCCAGCTCCAAGTCTCGGCACATAGAATCGCAAGCCAGGCACTTGCTCGCGGTTTGTCCCGGGCGTGGGAAGCAGCATGCTGCGTGCCCAGAAGACATCCCGCACTGTCCTGCCTGCCACGGGGCTGCTTCTGAGCACGGAGGCACGCCTACAAGCCAGCTGAGATGGGCTTTGCCTAAGAGTCAGGGAAGTGGCGAGCGGAACAAGGGATGTGCTGCACAGCTTCCCTCGCAGGCAGATTCCCTCCTGGGGCGCTTACTTCTCTTGCCTTAGTGCCCTGCTTTGTTTGGAGGCTGTTTGCGGACAGCAGCACACACAGCGGGAAGGTGCGCGCTGGCCAGCTCCAAGTCTCGGCACATAGAAGCGCAAGCCAGGCACCTGCTCGCGGTTTGTCCCGGGCATGGGAAGCAGCATGCTGCGTGCTCAGAAGACATCCCGCACTGTCCTGCCTGCCACGGGGCTGCTTCTGAGCACGGAGGCACGCCTACAAGCCAGCTGAGATGGGCTTTGCCTAAGAGTCAGGGAACTGGCGAGCGGAACAAGGGATGTGCTGCACAGCTTCCCTCGCAGGCAGATTCCCTCCTGGGGCTCTTAGTTCTCTTGCCTTAGTGCCCTGCTTTGTTTGGAGGCTGTTTGCGGACAGCAGCACACACAGCGGGAAGGTGCGCGCTGGCCAGCTCCAAGTCTCGGCACATAGAAGCGCAAGCCAGGCACCTGCTCGCAGTTTGTCCCGGGCATGGGAAGCAGCATGCTGCGTGCCCAGAAGACATCCCGCACTGTCCTGCCTGCCACGGGGCTGCTTCTGAGCACGGAGGCACGCCTACAAGCCAGCTGAGATGGGCTTTGCCTAAGAGTCAGGGAAGTGGCGAGCGGAACAAGGGATGTGCTGCACAGCTTCCCTCGCAGGCAGATTCCCTCCTGGGGCGCTTACTTCTCTTGCCTTAGTGCCCTGCTTTGTTTGGAGGCTGTTTGCGGACAGCAGCACACACAGCGGGAAGGTGCGCGCTGGCCAGCTCCAAGTCTCGGCACATAAAAGCGCAAGCGAGGCACCTGCTCGCAGTTTGTCCCGGGCATGGGAAGCAGCATGCTGCGTGCCCAGAAGACATCCCGCACTGTCCTGCCTGCCACAGGGCTGCTTCTGAGCACAGAGGCACGCCTACAAGCCAGCTGAGATGGGCTTTGCCTAAGAGTCAGGGAAGTGTTGAGCGGAACAAGGGATGTGCTGCACAGGTTCCCTCGCAGGCAGATTCCCTCCTGGGGCGCTTACTTCTCCTGCCTTAGTGCCCTGCTTTGTTTGGAGGCTGTTTGCGGACAGCAGCACACACAGCGGGAAGGTGCGCGCTGGCCAGCTCCAAGTCTCGGCACATAGAAGCGCAAGCGAGGCACCTGCTCGCAGTTTGTCGCGGGCATGGGAAGCAGCATGCTGCGTGCCCAGAAGACATCCCGCACTGTCCTGCCTGCCACGGGGCTGCTTCTGAGCACGGAGGCACACCTACAAGCCAGCTGAGATGGGCTTTGCCTAAGAGTCAGGGAAGTGGCGAGCGGAACAAGGGATGTGCTGCACAGCTTCCCTCGCAGGCAGATTCCCTCCTGGGGCGCTTACTTCTCCTGCCTTAGTGCCCTGCTTTGTTTGGAGGCTGTTTGCGGACAGCAGCACACACAGTGGGAAGGTGCGCGCTGGCCAGCTCCAAGTCTCGACACATAGAAGCGCAAGCCAGGCACCTGCTCGCGGTTTGTCCCGGGCATGGGAAGCAGCATGCTGCGTGCCCAGAAGACATCCCGCACTGTCCTGCCTGCCACGGGGCTGCTTCTGAGCACGGAGGCATGCCTACAAGCCAGCTGAGATGGGCTTTGCCTAAGAGTCAGGGAAGTGTTGAGCGGAACAAGGGATGTGCTGCACAGCTTCCCTCGCAGGCAGATTCCCTCCTGGGGCGCTTACTTCTCTTGCCTTAGTGCCCTGCTTTGTTTGGAGGCTGTTTGCGGACAGCAGCACACACAGCGGGAAGGTGCGCGCTGGCCAGCTCCAAGTCTCGGCACATAGAAGCGCAAGCGAGGCACCTGCTCGCAGTTTGTCCCGGGCATGGGAAGCAGCATGCTGCATGCCCAGAAGACATCCCGCACTGTCCTGCCTGCCACGGGGCTGCTTCTGAGCACGGAGGCACGCCTACAAGCCAGCTGAGATGGGCTTTGCCTAAGAGTCAGGGAAGTGGCGAGCGGAACAAGGGATGTGCTGCACAGGTTCCCTCGCAGGCAGATTCCCTCCTGGGGCGCTTACTTCTCTTGCCTTAGTGCCCTGCTTTGTTTGGAGGCTGTTTGCGGACAGCAGCACACATAGCGGGAAGGTGCGCGCTGGCCAGCTCCAAGTCTCGGCACATAGAAGCGCAAGCCAGGCACCTGCTCGCGGTTTGTCCCGGGCATGGGAAGCAGCATGAAGCATGCCCAGAAGACATCCCGCACTGTCCTGCCTGCCACGGGGCTGCTTCTGAGCACGGAGGCACGCCTACAAGCCAGCTGAGATGGGCTTTGCCTAAGAGTGAGGGAAGTGTCGAGCGGAACAAGGGATGTGCTGCACAGGTTCCCTCGCAGGCAGATTCCCTCCTGGGGTGCTTACTTCTCTTGCCTTAGTGCCCTGCTTTGTTTGGAGGCTGTTTGCGGACAGCAGCACACATAGTGGGAAGGTGCGCGCTGGCCAGCTCCAAGTCTTGGCACATAGAAGCGCAAGCCAGGCACCTGCTCGCAGTTTGTCCCGGGCATGGGAAGCAGCATGCTGCGTGCCCAGAAGACATCTCGCACTGTCCTGCCTGCCACGGGGCTGCTTCTGAGCACGGAGGCACGCCTCCAAGCAAGCTGAGATGGGCTTTGCCTAAGAGTCAGGGAAGTGGCGAGCGGAACAAGGCATGTGCTGCACAGGTTCCCTCGCAGGCAGATTCCCTCCTGGGGCACTTACTTCTCTTGCCTTAGTGCCCTGCTTTGTTTGGAGGCTGTTTGCGGACAGCAGCACACACAGCGGGAAGGTGCGCGCTGGCCAGCTCCAAGTCTCGGCACATAGAAGCGCAAGCCAGGCACCTGCTCGCAGTTTGTCCCGGGAGTGGGAAGCAGCATGCTGCGTGCCCAGAAGACATCCCGCACTGTCCTGCCTGCCACAGGGCTGCTTCTGAGCACGGAGGCACGCCTACAAGCCAGCTGAGATGGGCTTTGCCTAAGAGTCAGGGAAGTGTTGAGCGGAACAAGGGATGTGCTGCACAGCTTCCCTCGCAGGCAGATTCCCTCCTGGGGCGCTTACTTCTCCTGCCTTAGTGCCCTGCTTTGTTTGGAGGCTGTTTGCGGACAGCAGCACACACAGCGGGAAGGTGCGCGCTGGCCAGCTCCAAGTCTCGGCACATAGAAGCGCAAGCCAGGCACCTGCTCGCAGTTTGTCCCGGGCATGGGAAGCAGCATGCTGCGTGCCCAGAAGACATCCCGCACTGTCCTGCCTGCCACAGGGCTGCTTCTGAGCACGGAGGCACGCCTACAAGCCAGCTGAGATGGGCTTTGCCTAAGAGTCAGGGAAGTGGCGAGCGGAACAAGGGATGTGCTGCACAGGTTCCCTCGCAGGCAGATTCCCTCCTGGGGCGCTTACTTCTCTTGCCTTAGTGCCCTGCTTTGTTTGGAGGCTGTTTGCGGACAGCAGCACACACAGCGGGAAGGTGCGCGCTGGCCAGCTCCAAGTCTCGGCACATAGAAGCGCAAGCCAGGCACCTGCTCGCGGTTTGTCCCGGGCATGGGAAGCAGCATGCTGCGTGCCCAGAAGACATCCCGCACTGTCCTGCCTGCCACGGGGCTGCTTCTGACCACGGAGGCACGCCTACAAGCCAGCTGAGATGGGCTTTGCCTAAGAGTCAGGGAAGTGGCGAGCGGAACAAGGGATGTGCTGCACAGGTTCCCTCGCAGGCAGATTCCCTCCTGGGGCGCTTAATTCTCCTGCCTTAGTGCCCTGCTTTGTTTGGAGGCTGTTTGTGGACAGCAGCACACACAGCGGGAAGGTGCGCGCTGGCCAGCTCCAAGTCTCGGCACATAGAATCGCAAGCCAGGCACTTGCTCGCGGTTTGTCCCGGGCGTGGGAAGCAGCATGCTGCGTGCCCAGAAGACATCCCGCACTGTCCTGCCTGCCATGGGGCTGCTTCTGAGCACGGAGGCACGCCTACAAGCCAGCTGAGATGGGCTTTGCCTAAGAGTCAGGGAAGTGGCGAGCGGAACAAGGGATGTGCTGCACAGCTTCCCTCGCAGGCAGATTCCCTCCTGGGGCGCTTACTTCTCCTGCCTTAGTGCCCTGCTTTGTTTGGAGGCTGTTTGCGGACAGCAGCACACACAGCGGGAAGGTGCGCGCTGGCCAGCTCCAAGTCTCGGCACATAGAAGCGCAAGCCAGGCACCTGCTCGCGGTTTGTCCCGGGCATGGGAAGCAGCATGCTGCATGCCCAGAAGACATCCCGCACTGTGTTGCCTGCCACAGGGCTGCTTCTGAGCACGGAGGCACGCCTACAAGCCAGCTGAGATGGGCTTTGCCTAAGAGTCAGGGAAGTGGCGAGCGGAACAAGGGATGTGCTACACAGCTTCCCTCGCAGGCAGATTCCCTCCTGGGGTGCTTACTTCTCTTGCCTTAGTGCCCTGCTTTGTTTGGAGGCTGTTTGCGGACAGCAGCACACACAGTGGGAAGGTGCGCGCTGGCCAGCTCCAAGTCTCGACACATAGAAGCGCAAGCCAGGCACCTGCTCGCGGTTTGTCCCGGGCATGGGAAGCAGCATGCTGCGTGCCCAGAAGACATCCCGCACTGTCCTGCCTGCCACGGGGCTGCTTCTGAGCACGGAGGCATGCCTACAAGCCAGCTGAGATGGGCTTTGCCTAAGAGTCAGGGAAGTGTTGAGCGGAACAAGGGATGTGCTGCACAGCTTCCCTCGCAGGCAGATTCCCTCCTGGGGCGCTTACTTCTCTTGCCTTAGTGCCCTGCTTTGTTTGGAGGCTGTTTGCGGACAGCAGCACACACAGTGGGAAGGTGCGCGCTGGCCAGCTCCAAGTCTCGGCACATAGAAGCGCAAGCCAGGCACCTGCTCGCGGTTTGTCCCGGGCATGGGAAGCAGCATGCTGCGTGCCCAGAAGACATCCCGCACTGTGTTGCCTGCCACGGGGCTGCTTCTGAGCACGGAGGCACGCCTACAAGCCAGCTGAGATGGGCTTTGCCTAAGAGTCAGGGAAGTGGCGAGCGGAACAAGGGATGTGCTGCACAGCTTCCCTCGCAGGCAGATTCCCTCCTGGGGCGCTTACTTCTCTTGCCTTAGTGCCCTGCTTTGTTTGGAGGCTGTTTGCGGACAGCAGCACACACAGCGGGAAGGTGCGTGCTGGCCAGCTCCAAGTCTCGGCACATAGAAGCGCAAGCCAGGCACCTGCTCGCAGTTTGTCCCGGGCATGGGAAGCAGCATGCTGCGTGCTCAGAAGACATCCCACACTGTCCTGCCTGCCACGGGGCTGCTTCTGAGCACGGAGGCACGCCTACAAGCCAGCTGAGATGGGCTTTGCCTAAGAGTCAGGGAACTGGCGAGCGGAACAAGGGATGTGCTGCACAGGTTCCCTCGCAGGCAGATTCCCTCCTGGGGCTCTTAGTTCTCTTGCCTTAGTGCCCTGCTTTGTTTGGAGGCTGTTTGCGGACAGCAGCACACATAGCGGGAAGGTGCGCGCTGGCCAGCTCCAAGTCTCGGCACATAGAAGCGCAAGCCAGGCACCTGCTCGCAGTTTGTCCCGGGCATGGGAAGCAGCATGCTGCGTGCCCAGAAGACATCCCGCACTGTCCTGCCTGCCACGGGGCTGCTTCTGAGCACGGAGGCACGCCTACAAGCCAGCTGAGATGGGCTTTGCCTAAGAGTCAGGGAAGTGGCGAGCGGAACAAGGGATGTGCTGCACAGCTTCCCTCGCAGGCAGATTCCCTCCTGGGGCGCTTACTTCTCTTGCCTTAGTGCCCTGCTTTGTTTGGAGGCTGTTTGCGGACAGCAGCACACACAGCGGGAAGGTGCGCGCTGGCCAGCTCCAAGTCTCGGCACATAGAAGCGCAAGCGAGGCACCTGCTCGCAGTTTGTCCCGGGAGTGGGAAGCAGCATGCTGCGTGCCCAGAAGACATCCCGCACTGTCCTGCCTGCCACAGGGCTGCTTCTGAGCACAGAGGCACGCCTACAAGCCAGCTGAGATGGGCTTTGCCTAAGAGTCAGGGAAGTGTTGAGCGGAACAAGGGATGTGCTGCACAGGTTCCCTCGCAGGCAGATTCCCTCCTGGGGCGCTTACTTCTCCTGCCTTAGTGCCCTGCTTTGTTTGGAGGCTGTTTGCGGACAGCAGCACACACAGCGGGAAGGTGCGCGCTGGCCAGCTCCAAGTCTCGGCACATAGAAGCGCAAGCGAGGCACCTGCTCGCAGTTTGTCGCGGGCATGGGAAGCAGCATGCTGCGTGCCCAGAAGACATCCCGCACTGTCCTGCCTGCCACGGGGCTGCTTCTGAGCACGGAGGCACACCTACAAGCCAGCTGAGATGGGCTTTGCCTAAGAGTCAGGGAAGTGGCGAGCGGAACAAGGGATGTGCTGCACAGCTTCCCTCGCAGGCAGATTCCCTCCTGGGGCGCTTACTTCTCCTGCCTTAGTGCCCTGCTTTGTTTGGAGGCTGTTTGCGGACAGCAGCACACACAGTGGGAAGGTGCGCGCTGGCCAGCTCCAAGTCTCGACACATAGAAGCGCAAGCCAGGCACCTGCTCGCGGTTTGTCCCGGGCATGGGAAGCAGCATGCTGCGTGCCCAGAAGACATCCCGCACTGTCCTGCCTGCCACGGGGCTGCTTCTGAGCACGGAGGCATGCCTACAAGCCAGCTGAGATGGGCTTTGCCTAAGAGTCAGGGAAGTGTTGAGCGGAACAAGGGATGTGCTGCACAGCTTCCCTCGCAGGCAGATTCCCTCCTGGGGCGCTTACTTCTCTTGCCTTAGTGCCCTGCTTTGTTTGGAGGCTGTTTGCGGACAGCAGCACACACAGCGGGAAGGTGCGCGCTGGCCAGCTCCAAGTCTCGGCACATAGAAGCGCAAGCGAGGCACCTGCTCGCGGTTTGTCCCGGGCATGGGAAGCAGCATGCTGCATGCCCAGAAGACATCCCGCACTGTCCTGCCTGCCACGGGGCTGCTTCTGAGCACGGAGGCACGCCTACAAGCCAGCTGAGATGGGCTTTGCCTAAGAGTCAGGGAAGTGGCGAGCGGAACAAGGGATGTGCTGCACAGGTTCCCTCGCAGGCAGATTCCCTCCTGGGGCGCTTACTTCTCTTGCCTTAGTGCCCTGCTTTGTTTGGAGGCTGTTTGCGGACAGCAGCACACATAGCGGGAAGGTGCGCGCTGGCCAGCTCCAAGTCTCGGCACATAGAAGCGCAAGCCAGGCACCTGCTCGCGGTTTGTCCCGGGCATGGGAAGCAGCATGAAGCATGCCCAGAAGACATCCCGCACTGTCCTGCCTGCCACGGGGCTGCTTCTGAGCACGGAGGCACGCCTACAAGCCAGCTGAGATGGGCTTTGCCTAAGAGTGAGGGAAGTGTCGAGCGGAACAAGGGATGTGCTGCACAGGTTCCCTCGCAGGCAGATTCCCTCCTGGGGTGCTTACTTCTCTTGCCTTAGTGCCCTGCTTTGTTTGGAGGCTGTTTGCGGACAGCAGCACACATAGTGGGAAGGTGCGCGCTGGCCAGCTCCAAGTCTCGGCACATAGAAGCGCAAGCCAGGCACCTGCTCGCAGTTTGTCCCGGGCATGGGAAGCAGCATGCTGCGTGCCCAGAAGACATCTCGCACTGTCCTGCCTGCCACGGGGCTGCTTCTGAGCACGGAGGCACGCCTCCAAGCAAGCTGAGATGGGCTTTGCCTAAGAGTCAGGGAAGTGGCGAGCGGAACAAGGCATGTGCTGCACAGGTTCCCTCGCAGGCAGATTCCCTCCTGGGGCACTTACTTCTCTTGCCTTAGTGCCCTGCTTTGTTTGGAGGCTGTTTGCGGACAGCAGCACACACAGCGGGAAGGTGCGCGCTGGCCAGCTCCAAGTCTCGGCACATAGAAGCGCAAGCGAGGCACCTGCTCGCAGTTTGTCCCGGGAGTGGGAAGCAGCATGCTGCGTGCCCAGAAGACATCCCGCACTGTCCTGCCTGCCACAGGGCTGCTTCTGAGCACGGAGGCACGCCTACAAGCCAGCTGAGATGGGCTTTGCCTAAGAGTCAGGGAAGTGGCGAGCGGAACAAGGGATGTGCTGCACAGCTTCCCTCGCAGGCAGATTCCCTCCTGGGGCGCTTACTTCTCCTGCCTTAGTGCCCTGCTTTGTTTGGAGGCTGTTTGCGGACAGCAGCACACACAGTGGGAAGGTGCGCGCTGGCCAGCTCCAAGTCTCGACACATAGAAGCGCAAGCCAGGCACCTGCTCGCGGTTTGTCCCGGGCATGGGAAGCAGCATGCTGCGTGCCCAGAAGACATCCCGCACTGTCCTGCCTGCCACGGGGCTGCTTCTGAGCACGGAGGCATGCCTACAAGCCAGCTGAGATGGGCTTTGCCTAAGAGTCAGGGAAGTGTTGAGCGGAACAAGGCATGTGCTGCACAGGTTCCCTCGCAGGCAGATTCCCTCCTGGGGCACTTACTTCTCTTGCCTTAGTGCCCTGCTTTGTTTGGAGGCTGTTTGCGGACAGCAGCACACACAGCGGGAAGGTGCGCGCTGGCCAGCTCCAAGTCTCGGCACATAGAAGCGCAAGCGAGGCACCTGCTCGCAGTTTGTCCCGGGAGTGGGAAGCAGCATGCTGCGTGCCCAGAAGACATCCCGCACTGTCCTGCCTGCCACAGGGCTGCTTCTGAGCACGGAGGCACGCCTACAAGCCAGCTGAGATGGGCTTTGCCTAAGAGTCAGGGAAGTGTTGAGCGGAACAAGGGATGTGCTGCACAGGTTCCCTCGCAGGCAGATTCCCTCCTGGGGCGCTTACTTCTCCTGCCTTAGTGCCCTGCTTTGTTTGGAGGCTGTTTGCGGACAGCAGCACACACAGCGGGAAGGTGCGCGCTGGCCAGCTCCAAGTCTCGGCACATAGAAGCGCAAGCGAGGCACCTGCTCGCAGTTTGTCGCGGGCATGGGAAGCAGCATGCTGCGTGCCCAGAAGACATCCCGCACTGTCCTGCCTGCCACGGGGCTGCTTCTGAGCACGGAGGCACACCTACAAGCCAGCTGAGATGGGCTTTGCCTAAGAGTCAGGGAAGTGGCGAGCGGAACAAGGGATGTGCTGCACAGCTTCCCTCGCAGGCAGATTCCCTCCTGGGGCGCTTACTTCTCCTGCCTTAGTGCCCTGCTTTGTTTGGAGGCTGTTTGCGGACAGCAGCACACACAGTGGGAAGGTGCGCGCTGGCCAGCTCCAAGTCTCGACACATAGAAGCGCAAGCCAGGCACCTGCTCGCGGTTTGTCCCGGGCATGGGAAGCAGCATGCTGCGTGCCCAGAAGACATCCCGCACTGTCCTGCCTGCCACGGGGCTGCTTCTGAGCACGGAGGCATGCCTACAAGCCAGCTGAGATGGGCTTTGCCTAAGAGTCAGGGAAGTGTTGAGCGGAACAAGGGATGTGCTGCACAGCTTCCCTCGCAGGCAGATTCCCTCCTGGGGCGCTTACTTCTCTTGCCTTAGTGCCCTGCTTTGTTTGGAGGCTGTTTGCGGACAGCAGCACACACAGCGGGAAGGTGCGCGCTGGCCAGCTCCAAGTCTCGGCACATAGAAGCGCAAGCGAGGCACCTGCTCGCGGTTTGTCCCGGGCATGGGAAGCAGCATGCTGCATGCCCAGAAGACATCCCGCACTGTCCTGCCTGCCACGGGGCTGCTTCTGAGCACGGAGGCACGCCTACAAGCCAGCTGAGATGGGCTTTGCCTAAGAGTCAGGGAAGTGGCGAGCGGAACAAGGGATGTGCTGCACAGGTTCCCTCGCAGGCAGATTCCCTCCTGGGGCGCTTACTTCTCTTGCCTTAGTGCCCTGCTTTGTTTGGAGGCTGTTTGCGGACAGCAGCACACATAGCGGGAAGGTGCGCGCTGGCCAGCTCCAAGTCTCGGCACATAGAAGCGCAAGCCAGGCACCTGCTCGCGGTTTGTCCCGGGCATGGGAAGCAGCATGAAGCATGCCCAGAAGACATCCCGCACTGTCCTGCCTGCCACGGGGCTGCTTCTGAGCACGGAGGCACGCCTACAAGCCAGCTGAGATGGGCTTTGCCTAAGAGTGAGGGAAGTGTCGAGCGGAACAAGGGATGTGCTGCACAGGTTCCCTCGCAGGCAGATTCCCTCCTGGGGTGCTTACTTCTCTTGCCTTAGTGCCCTGCTTTGTTTGGAGGCTGTTTGCGGACAGCAGCACACATAGTGGGAAGGTGCGCGCTGGCCAGCTCCAAGTCTCGGCACATAGAAGCGCAAGCCAGGCACCTGCTCGCAGTTTGTCCCGGGCATGGGAAGCAGCATGCTGCGTGCCCAGAAGACATCTCGCACTGTCCTGCCTGCCACGGGGCTGCTTCTGAGCACGGAGGCACGCCTCCAAGCAAGCTGAGATGGGCTTTGCCTAAGAGTCAGGGAAGTGGCGAGCGGAACAAGGCATGTGCTGCACAGGTTCCCTCGCAGGCAGATTCCCTCCTGGGGCACTTACTTCTCTTGCCTTAGTGCCCTGCTTTGTTTGGAGGCTGTTTGCGGACAGCAGCACACACAGCGGGAAGGTGCGCGCTGGCCAGCTCCAAGTCTCGGCACATAGAAGCGCAAGCGAGGCACCTGCTCGCAGTTTGTCCCGGGAGTGGGAAGCAGCATGCTGCGTGCCCAGAAGACATCCCGCACTGTCCTGCCTGCCACAGGGCTGCTTCTGAGCACGGAGGCACGCCTACAAGCCAGCTGAGATGGGCTTTGCCTAAGAGTCAGGGAAGTGGCGAGCGGAACAAGGGATGTGCTGCACAGCTTCCCTCGCAGGCAGATTCCCTCCTGGGGCGCTTACTTCTCCTGCCTTAGTGCCCTGCTTTGTTTGGAGGCTGTTTGCGGACAGCAGCACACACAGTGGGAAGGTGCGCGCTGGCCAGCTCCAAGTCTCGACACATAGAAGCGCAAGCCAGGCACCTGCTCGCGGTTTGTCCCGGGCATGGGAAGCAGCATGCTGCGTGCCCAGAAGACATCCCGCACTGTCCTGCCTGCCACGGGGCTGCTTCTGAGCACGGAGGCATGCCTACAAGCCAGCTGAGATGGGCTTTGCCTAAGAGTCAGGGAAGTGTTGAGCGGAACAAGGCATGTGCTGCACAGGTTCCCTCGCAGGCAGATTCCCTCCTGGGGCACTTACTTCTCTTGCCTTAGTGCCCTGCTTTGTTTGGAGGCTGTTTGCGGACAGCAGCACACACAGCGGGAAGGTGCGCGCTGGCCAGCTCCAAGTCTCGGCACATAGAAGCGCAAGCGAGGCACCTGCTCGCAGTTTGTCCCGGGAGTGGGAAGCAGCATGCTGCGTGCCCAGAAGACATCCCGCACTGTCCTGCCTGCCACAGGGCTGCTTCTGAGCACGGAGGCACGCCTACAAGCCAGCTGAGATGGGCTTTGCCTAAGAGTCAGGGAAGTGGCGAGCGGAACAAGGGATGTGCTGCACAGCTTCCCTCGCAGGCAGATTCCCTCCTGGGGCGCTTACTTCTCCTGCCTTAGTGCCCTGCTTTGTTTGGAGGCTGTTTGCGGACAGCAGCACACACAGCGGGAAGGTGCGCGCTGGCCAGCTCCAAGTCTCGGCACATAGAAGCGCAAGCCAGGCACCTGCTCGCAGTTTGTCCCGGGCATGGGAAGCAGCATGCTGCGTGCCCAGAAGACATCCCGCACTGTCCTGCCTGCCACAGGGCTGCTTCTGAGCACGGAGGCACGCCTACAAGCCAGCTGAGATGGGCTTTGCCTAAGAGTCAGGGAAGTGGCGAGCGGAACAAGGGATGTGCTGCACAGGTTCCCTCGCAGGCAGATTCCCTCCTGGGGCGCTTACTTCTCTTGCCTTAGTGCCCTGCTTTGTTTGGAGGCTGTTTGCGGACAGCAGCACACACAGCGGGAAGGTGCGTGCTGGCCAGCTCCAAGTCTCGGCACATAGAAGCGCAAGCCAGGCACCTGCTCGCAGTTTGTCCCGGGCATGGGAAGCAGCATGCTGCGTGCCCAGAAGACATCCCGCACTGTCCTGCCTGCCACAGGGCTGCTTCTGAGCACGGAGGCACACCTACAAGCCAGCTGAGATGGGCTTTGCCTAAGAGTCAGGGAAGTGGCGAGCGGAACAAGGGATGTGCTGCACAGCTTCCCTCGCAGGCAGATTCCCTCCTGGGGCGCTTACTTCTCCTGCCTTAGTGCCCTGCTTTGTTTGGAGGCTGTTTGCGGACAGCAGCACACACAGCGGGAAGGTGCGCGCTGGCCAGCTCCAAGTCTCGGCACATAGAAGCGCAAGCGAGGCACCTGCTCGCGGTTTGTCCCGGGCATGGGAAGCAGCATGCTGCATGCCCAGAAGACATCCCGCACTGTCCTGCCTGCCACGGGGCTGCTTCTGAGCACGGAGGCACGCCTACAAGCCAGCTGAGATGGGCTTTGCCTAAGAGTCAGGGAAGTGGCGAGCGGAACAAGGGATGTGCTGCACAGGTTCCCTCGCAGGCAGATTCCCTCCTGGGGCGCTTACTTCTCTTGCCTTAGTGCCCTGCTTTGTTTGGAGGCTGTTTGCGGACAGCAGCACACATAGCGGGAAGGTGCGCGCTGGCCAGCTCCAAGTCTCGGCACATAGAAGCGCAAGCCAGGCACCTGCTCGCGGTTTGTCCCGGGCATGGGAAGCAGCATGAAGCATGCCCAGAAGACATCCCGCACTGTCCTGCCTGCCACGGGGCTGCTTCTGAGCACGGAGGCACGCCTACAAGCCAGCTGAGATGGGCTTTGCCTAAGAGTGAGGGAAGTGGCGAGCGGAACAAGGGATGTGCTGCACAGGTTCCCTCGCAGGCAGATTCCCTCCTGGGGTGCTTACTTCTCTTGCCTTAGTGCCCTGCTTTGTTTGGAGGCTGTTTGCGGACAGCAGCACACATAGTGGGAAGGTGCGCGCTGGCCAGCTCCAAGTCTTGGCACATAGAAGCGCAAGCCAGGCACCTGCTCGCAGTTTGTCCCGGGCATGGGAAGCAGCATGCTGCGTGCCCAGAAGACATCTCGCACTGTCCTGCCTGCCACGGGGCTGCTTCTGAGCACGGAGGCACGCCTCCAAGCAAGCTGAGATGGGCTTTGCCTAAGAGTCAGGGAAGTGGCGAGCGGAACAAGGCATGTGCTGCACAGGTTCCCTCGCAGGCAGATTCCCTCCTGGGGCACTTACTTCTCTTGCCTTAGTGCCCTGCTTTGTTTGGAGGCTGTTTGCGGACAGCAGCACACACAGCGGGAAGGTGCGCGCTGGCCAGCTCCAAGTCTCGGCACATAGAAGCGCAAGCGAGGCACCTGCTCGCAGTTTGTCCCGGGAGTGGGAAGCAGCATGCTGCGTGCCCAGAAGACATCCCGCACTGTCCTGCCTGCCACAGGGCTGCTTCTGAGCACGGAGGCACGCCTACAAGCCAGCTGAGATGGGCTTTGCCTAAGAGTCAGGGAAGTGTTGAGCGGAACAAGGGATGTGCTGCACAGCTTCCCTCGCAGGCAGATTCCCTCCTGGGGCGCTTACTTCTCCTGCCTTAGTGCCCTGCTTTGTTTGGAGGCTGTTTGCGGACAGCAGCACACACAGCGGGAAGGTGCGCGCTGGCCAGCTCCAAGTCTCGGCACATAGAAGCGCAAGCCAGGCACCTGCTCGCAGTTTGTCCCGGGCATGGGAAGCAGCATGCTGCGTGCCCAGAAGACATCCCGCACTGTCCTGCCTGCCACAGGGCTGCTTCTGAGCACGGAGGCACGCCTACAAGCCAGCTGAGATGGGCTTTGCCTAAGAGTCAGGGAAGTGGCGAGCGGAACAAGGGATGTGCTGCACAGCTTCCCTCGCAGGCAGATTCCCTCCTGGGGCGCTTACTTCTCTTGCCTTAGTGCCCTGCTTTGTTTGGAGGCTGTTTGCGGACAGCAGCACACACAGCGGGAAGGTGCGTGCTGGCCAGCTCCAAGTCTCGGCACATAGAAGCGCAAGCCAGGCACCTGCTCGCAGTTTGTCCCGGGCATGGGAAGCAGCATGCTGCGTGCTCAGAAGACATCCCACACTGTCCTGCCTGCCACGGGGCTGCTTCTGAGCACGGAGGCACGCCTACAAGCCAGCTGAGATGGGCTTTGCCTAAGAGTCAGGGAACTGGCGAGCGGAACAAGGGATGTGCTGCACAGCTTCCCTCGCAGGCAGATTCCCTCCTGGGGCTCTTAGTTCTCTTGCCTTAGTGCCCTGCTTTGTTTGGAGGCTGTTTGCGGACAGCAGCACACATAGCGGGAAGGTGCGCGCTGGCCAGCTCCAAGTCTCGGCACATAGAAGCGCAAGCCAGGCACCTGCTCGCAGTTTGTCCCGGGCATGGGAAGCAGCATGCTGCGTGCCCAGAAGACATCCCGCACTGTCCTGCCTGCCACGGGGCTGCTTCTGAGCACGGAGGCACGCCTACAAGCCAGCTGAGATGGGCTTTGCCTAAGAGTCAGGGAAGTGGCGAGCGGAACAAGGGATGTGCTGCACAGCTTCCCTCGCAGGCAGATTCCCTCCTGGGGCGCTTACTTCTCTTGCCTTAGTGCCCTGCTTTGTTTGGAGGCTGTTTGCGGACAGCAGCACACACAGCGGGAAGGTGCGCGCTGGCCAGCTCCAAGTCTCGGCACATAGAAGCGCAAGCGAGGCACCTGCTCGCAGTTTGTCCCGGGAGTGGGAAGCAGCATGCTGCGTGCCCAGAAGACATCCCGCACTGTCCTGCCTGCCACAGGGCTGCTTCTGAGCACAGAGGCACGCCTACAAGCCAGCTGAGATGGGCTTTGCCTAAGAGTCAGGGAAGTGTTGAGCGGAACAAGGGATGTGCTGCACAGGTTCCCTCGCAGGCAGATTCCCTCCTGGGGCGCTTACTTCTCCTGCCTTAGTGCCCTGCTTTGTTTGGAGGCTGTTTGCGGACAGCAGCACACACAGCGGGAAGGTGCGCGCTGGCCAGCTCCAAGTCTCGGCACATAGAAGCGCAAGCGAGGCACCTGCTCGCAGTTTGTCGCGGGCATGGGAAGCAGCATGCTGCGTGCCCAGAAGACATCCCGCACTGTCCTGCCTGCCACGGGGCTGCTTCTGAGCACGGAGGCACACCTACAAGCCAGCTGAGATGGGCTTTGCCTAAGAGTCAGGGAAGTGGCGAGCGGAACAAGGGATGTGCTGCACAGCTTCCCTCGCAGGCAGATTCCCTCCTGGGGCGCTTACTTCTCCTGCCTTAGTGCCCTGCTTTGTTTGGAGGCTGTTTGCGGACAGCAGCACACACAGTGGGAAGGTGCGCGCTGGCCAGCTCCAAGTCTCGACACATAGAAGCGCAAGCCAGGCACCTGCTCGCGGTTTGTCCCGGGCATGGGAAGCAGCATGCTGCGTGCCCAGAAGACATCCCGCACTGTCCTGCCTGCCACGGGGCTGCTTCTGAGCACGGAGGCATGCCTACAAGCCAGCTGAGATGGGCTTTGCCTAAGAGTCAGGGAAGTGGCGAGCGGAACAAGGCATGTGCTGCACAGGTTCCCTCGCAGGCAGATTCCCTCCTGGGGCACTTACTTCTCTTGCCTTAGTGCCCTGCTTTGTTTGGAGGCTGTTTGCGGACAGCAGCACACACAGCGGGAAGGTGCGCGCTGGCCAGCTCCAAGTCTCGGCACATAGAAGCGCAAGCGAGGCACCTGCTCGCAGTTTGTCCCGGGAGTGGGAAGCAGCATGCTGCGTGCCCAGAAGACATCCCGCACTGTCCTGCCTGCCACAGGGCTGCTTCTGAGCACGGAGGCACGCCTACAAGCCAGCTGAGATGGGCTTTGCCTAAGAGTCAGGGAAGTGTTGAGCGGAACAAGGGATGTGCTGCACAGCTTCCCTCGCAGGCAGATTCCCTCCTGGGGCGCTTACTTCTCCTGCCTTAGTGCCCTGCTTTGTTTGGAGGCTGTTTGCGGACAGCAGCACACACAGCGGGAAGGTGCGCGCTGGCCAGCTCCAAGTCTCGGCACATAGAAGCGCAAGCCAGGCACCTGCTCGCAGTTTGTCCCGGGCATGGGAAGCAGCATGCTGCGTGCCCAGAAGACATCCCGCACTGTCCTGCCTGCCACAGGGCTGCTTCTGAGCACGGAGGCACGCCTACAAGCCAGCTGAGATGGGCTTTGCCTAAGAGTCAGGGAAGTGGCGAGCGGAACAAGGGATGTGCTGCACAGCTTCCCTCGCAGGCAGATTCCCTCCTGGGGCGCTTACTTCTCTTGCCTTAGTGCCCTGCTTTGTTTGGAGGCTGTTTGCGGACAGCAGCACACACAGCGGGAAGGTGCGTGCTGGCCAGCTCCAAGTCTCGGCACATAGAAGCGCAAGCCAGGCACCTGCTCGCAGTTTGTCCCGGGCATGGGAAGCAGCATGCTGCGTGCTCAGAAGACATCCCACACTGTCCTGCCTGCCACGGGGCTGCTTCTGAGCACGGAGGCACGCCTACAAGCCAGCTGAGATGGGCTTTGCCTAAGAGTCAGGGAACTGGCGAGCGGAACAAGGGATGTGCTGCACAGCTTCCCTCGCAGGCAGATTCCCTCCTGGGGCTCTTAGTTCTCTTGCCTTAGTGCCCTGCTTTGTTTGGAGGCTGTTTGCGGACAGCAGCACACATAGCGGGAAGGTGCGCGCTGGCCAGCTCCAAGTCTCGGCACATAGAAGCGCAAGCCAGGCACCTGCTCGCAGTTTGTCCCGGGCATGGGAAGCAGCATGCTGCGTGCCCAGAAGACATCCCGCACTGTCCTGCCTGCCACGGGGCTGCTTCTGAGCACGGAGGCACGCCTACAAGCCAGCTGAGATGGGCTTTGCCTAAGAGTCAGGGAAGTGGCGAGCGGAACAAGGGATGTGCTGCACAGCTTCCCTCGCAGGCAGATTCCCTCCTGGGGCGCTTACTTCTCTTGCCTTAGTGCCCTGCTTTGTTTGGAGGCTGTTTGCGGACAGCAGCACACACAGCGGGAAGGTGCGCGCTGGCCAGCTCCAAGTCTCGGCACATAGAAGCGCAAGCGAGGCACCTGCTCGCAGTTTGTCCCGGGAGTGGGAAGCAGCATGCTGCGTGCCCAGAAGACATCCCGCACTGTCCTGCCTGCCACAGGGCTGCTTCTGAGCACAGAGGCACGCCTACAAGCCAGCTGAGATGGGCTTTGCCTAAGAGTCAGGGAAGTGTTGAGCGGAACAAGGGATGTGCTGCACAGGTTCCCTCGCAGGCAGATTCCCTCCTGGGGCGCTTACTTCTCCTGCCTTAGTGCCCTGCTTTGTTTGGAGGCTGTTTGCGGACAGCAGCACACACAGCGGGAAGGTGCGCGCTGGCCAGCTCCAAGTCTCGGCACATAGAAGCGCAAGCGAGGCACCTGCTCGCAGTTTGTCGCGGGCATGGGAAGCAGCATGCTGCGTGCCCAGAAGACATCCCGCACTGTCCTGCCTGCCACGGGGCTGCTTCTGAGCACGGAGGCACACCTACAAGCCAGCTGAGATGGGCTTTGCCTAAGAGTCAGGGAAGTGGCGAGCGGAACAAGGGATGTGCTGCACAGCTTCCCTCGCAGGCAGATTCCCTCCTGGGGCGCTTACTTCTCCTGCCTTAGTGCCCTGCTTTGTTTGGAGGCTGTTTGCGGACAGCAGCACACACAGTGGGAAGGTGCGCGCTGGCCAGCTCCAAGTCTCGACACATAGAAGCGCAAGCCAGGCACCTGCTCGCGGTTTGTCCCGGGCATGGGAAGCAGCATGCTGCGTGCCCAGAAGACATCCCGCACTGTCCTGCCTGCCACGGGGCTGCTTCTGAGCACGGAGGCATGCCTACAAGCCAGCTGAGATGGGCTTTGCCTAAGAGTCAGGGAAGTGTTGAGCGGAACAAGGGATGTGCTGCACAGCTTCCCTCGCAGGCAGATTCCCTCCTGGGGCGCTTACTTCTCTTGCCTTAGTGCCCTGCTTTGTTTGGAGGCTGTTTGCGGACAGCAGCACACACAGCGGGAAGGTGCGCGCTGGCCAGCTCCAAGTCTCGGCACATAGAAGCGCAAGCGAGGCACCTGCTCGCGGTTTGTCCCGGGCATGGGAAGCAGCATGCTGCATGCCCAGAAGACATCCCGCACTGTCCTGCCTGCCACGGGGCTGCTTCTGAGCACGGAGGCACGCCTACAAGCCAGCTGAGATGGGCTTTGCCTAAGAGTCAGGGAAGTGGCGAGCGGAACAAGGGATGTGCTGCACAGGTTCCCTCGCAGGCAGATTCCCTCCTGGGGCGCTTACTTCTCTTGCCTTAGTGCCCTGCTTTGTTTGGAGGCTGTTTGCGGACAGCAGCACACATAGCGGGAAGGTGCGCGCTGGCCAGCTCCAAGTCTCGGCACATAGAAGCGCAAGCCAGGCACCTGCTCGCGGTTTGTCCCGGGCATGGGAAGCAGCATGAAGCATGCCCAGAAGACATCCCGCACTGTCCTGCCTGCCACAGGGCTGCTTCTGAGCACAGAGGCACGCCTACAAGCCAGCTGAGATGGGCTTTGCCTAAGAGTCAGGGAAGTGTTGAGCGGAACAAGGGATGTGCTGCACAGGTTCCCTCGCAGGCAGATTCCCTCCTGGGGCGCTTACTTCTCCTGCCTTAGTGCCCTGCTTTGTTTGGAGGCTGTTTGCGGACAGCAGCACACACAGCGGGAAGGTGCGCGCTGGCCAGCTCCAAGTCTCGGCACATAGAAGCGCAAGCGAGGCACCTGCTCGCAGTTTGTCGCGGGCATGGGAAGCAGCATGCTGCGTGCCCAGAAGACATCCCGCACTGTCCTGCCTGCCACGGGGCTGCTTCTGAGCACGGAGGCACACCTACAAGCCAGCTGAGATGGGCTTTGCCTAAGAGTCAGGGAAGTGGCGAGCGGAACAAGGGATGTGCTGCACAGCTTCCCTCGCAGGCAGATTCCCTCCTGGGGCGCTTACTTCTCCTGCCTTAGTGCCCTGCTTTGTTTGGAGGCTGTTTGCGGACAGCAGCACACACAGTGGGAAGGTGCGCGCTGGCCAGCTCCAAGTCTCGACACATAGAAGCGCAAGCCAGGCACCTGCTCGCGGTTTGTCCCGGGCATGGGAAGCAGCATGCTGCGTGCCCAGAAGACATCCCGCACTGTCCTGCCTGCCACGGGGCTGCTTCTGAGCACGGAGGCATGCCTACAAGCCAGCTGAGATGGGCTTTGCCTAAGAGTCAGGGAAGTGTTGAGCGGAACAAGGGATGTGCTGCACAGCTTCCCTCGCAGGCAGATTCCCTCCTGGGGCGCTTACTTCTCTTGCCTTAGTGCCCTGCTTTGTTTGGAGGCTGTTTGCGGACAGCAGCACACACAGCGGGAAGGTGCGCGCTGGCCAGCTCCAAGTCTCGGCACATAGAAGCGCAAGCGAGGCACCTGCTCGCGGTTTGTCCCGGGCATGGGAAGCAGCATGCTGCATGCCCAGAAGACATCCCGCACTGTCCTGCCTGCCACGGGGCTGCTTCTGAGCACGGAGGCACGCCTACAAGCCAGCTGAGATGGGCTTTGCCTAAGAGTCAGGGAAGTGGCGAGCGGAACAAGGGATGTGCTGCACAGGTTCCCTCGCAGGCAGATTCCCTCCTGGGGCGCTTACTTCTCTTGCCTTAGTGCCCTGCTTTGTTTGGAGGCTGTTTGCGGACAGCAGCACACATAGCGGGAAGGTGCGCGCTGGCCAGCTCCAAGTCTCGGCACATAGAAGCGCAAGCCAGGCACCTGCTCGCGGTTTGTCCCGGGCATGGGAAGCAGCATGAAGCATGCCCAGAAGACATCCCGCACTGTCCTGCCTGCCACGGGGCTGCTTCTGAGCACGGAGGCACGCCTACAAGCCAGCTGAGATGGGCTTTGCCTAAGAGTGAGGGAAGTGTCGAGCGGAACAAGGGATGTGCTGCACAGGTTCCCTCGCAGGCAGATTCCCTCCTGGGGTGCTTACTTCTCTTGCCTTAGTGCCCTGCTTTGTTTGGAGGCTGTTTGCGGACAGCAGCACACATAGTGGGAAGGTGCGCGCTGGCCAGCTCCAAGTCTTGGCACATAGAAGCGCAAGCCAGGCACCTGCTCGCAGTTTGTCCCGGGCATGGGAAGCAGCATGCTGCGTGCCCAGAAGACATCTCGCACTGTCCTGCCTGCCACGGGGCTGCTTCTGAGCACGGAGGCACGCCTCCAAGCAAGCTGAGATGGGCTTTGCCTAAGAGTCAGGGAAGTGGCGAGCAAAACAAGGCATGTGCTGCACAGGTTCCCTCGCAGGCAGATTCCCTCCTGGGGCACTTACTTCTCTTGCCTTAGTGCCCTGCTTTGTTTGGAGGCTGTTTGCGGACAGCAGCACACACAGCGGGAAGGTGCGCGCTGGCCAGCTCCAAGTCTCGGCACATAGAAGCGCAAGCGAGGCACCTGCTCGCAGTTTGTCCCGGGAGTGGGAAGCAGCATGCTGCGTGCCCAGAAGACATCCCGCACTGTCCTGCCTGCCACAGGGCTGCTTCTGAGCACGGAGGCACGCCTACAAGCCAGCTGAGATGGGCTTTGCCTAAGAGTCAGGGAAGTGTTGAGCGGAACAAGGGATGTGCTGCACAGCTTCCCTCGCAGGCAGATTCCCTCCTGGGGCGCTTACTTCTCCTGCCTTAGTGCCCTGCTTTGTTTGGAGGCTGTTTGCGGACAGCAGCACACACAGCGGGAAGGTGCGCGCTGGCCAGCTCCAAGTCTCGGCACATAGAAGCGCAAGCCAGGCACCTGCTCGCAGTTTGTCCCGGGCATGGGAAGCAGCATGCTGCGTGCCCAGAAGACATCCCGCACTGTCCTGCCTGCCACGGGGCTGCTTCTGAGCACGGAGGCACGCCTACAAGCCAGCTGAGATGGGCTTTGCCTAAGAGTCAGGGAAGTGGCGAGCGGAACAAGGGATGTGCTGCACAGGTTCCCTCGCAGGCAGATTCCCTCCTGGGGCGCTTACTTCTCTTGCCTTAGTGCCCTGCTTTGTTTGGAGGCTGTTTGCGGACAGCAGCACACACAGCGGGAAGGTGCGTGCTGGCCAGCTCCAAGTCTCGGCACATAGAAGCGCAAGCCAGGCACCTGCTCGCAGTTTGTCCCGGGCATGGGAAGCAGCATGCTGCGTGCTCAGAAGACATCCCACACTGTCCTGCCTGCCACGGGGCTGCTTCTGAGCACGGAGGCACGCCTACAAGCCAGCTGAGATGGGCTTTGCCTAAGAGTCAGGGAACTGGCGAGCGGAACAAGGGATGTGCTGCACAGCTTCCCTCGCAGGCAGATTCCCTCCTGGGGCTCTTAGTTCTCTTGCCTTAGTGCCCTGCTTTGTTTGGAGGCTGTTTGCGGACAGCAGCACACATAGCGGGAAGGTGCGCGCTGGCCAGCTCCAAGTCTCGGCACATAGAAGCGCAAGCGAGGCACCTGCTCGCAGTTTGTCCCGGGAGTGGGAAGCAGCATGCTGCGTGCCCAGAAGACATCCCGCACTGTCCTGCCTGCCACGGGGCTGCTTCTGAGCACGGAGGCACGCCTACAAGCCAGCTGAGATGGGCTTTGCCTAAGAGTCAGGGAAGTGGCGAGCGGAACAAGGGATGTGCTGCACAGCTTCCCTCGCAGGCAGATTCCCTCCTGGGGCGCTTACTTCTCCTGCCTTAGTGCCCTGCTTTGTTTGGAGGCTGTTTGCGGACAGCAGCACACACAGCGGGAAGGTGCGTGCTGGCCAGCTCCAAGTCTCGGCACATAGAAGCGCAAGCCAGGCACCTGCTCGCAGTTTGTCCCGGGCATGGGAAGCAGCATGCTGCGTGCCCAGAAGACATCCCGCACTGTCCTGCCTGCCACAGGGCTGCTTCTGAGCACGGAGGCACGCCTACAAGCCAGCTGAGATGGGCTTTGCCTAAGAGTCAGGGAAGTGGCGAGCGGAACAAGGGATGTGCTGCACAGGTTCCCTCGCAGGCAGATTCCCTCCTGGGGCGCTTACTTCTCTTGCCTTAGTGCCCTGCTTTGTTTGGAGGCTGTTTGCGGACAGCAGCACACATAGCGGGAAGGTGCGCGCTGGCCAGCTCCAAGTCTCGGCACATAGAAGCGCAAGCCAGGCACCTGCTCGCGGTTTGTCCCGGGCATGGGAAGCAGCATGAAGCATGCCCAGAAGACATCCCGCACTGTCCTGCCTGCCACGGGGCTGCTTCTGAGCACGGAGGCACGCCTACAAGCCAGCTGAGATGGGCTTTGCCTAAGAGTGAGGGAAGTGTCGAGCGGAACAAGGGATGTGCTGCACAGGTTCCCTCGCAGGCAGATTCCCTCCTGGGGTGCTTACTTCTCTTGCCTTAGTGCCCTGCTTTGTTTGGAGGCTGTTTGCGGACAGCAGCACACATAGTGGGAAGGTGCGCGCTGGCCAGCTCCAAGTCTTGGCACATAGAAGCGCAAGCCAGGCACCTGCTCGCAGTTTGTCCCGGGCATGGGAAGCAGCATGCTGCGTGCCCAGAAGACATCTCGCACTGTCCTGCCTGCCACAGGGCTGCTTCTGAGCACGGAGGCACGCCTACAAGCCAGCTGAGATGGGCTTTGCCTAAGAGTCAGGGAAGTGTTGAGCGGAACAAGGGATGTGCTGCACAGCTTCCCTCGCAGGCAGATTCCCTCCTGGGGCGCTTACTTCTCCTGCCTTAGTGCCCTGCTTTGTTTGGAGGCTGTTTGCGGACAGCAGCACACACAGCGGGAAGGTGCGCGCTGGCCAGCTCCAAGTCTCGGCACATAGAAGCGCAAGCCAGGCACCTGCTCGCAGTTTGTCCCGGGCATGGGAAGCAGCATGCTGCGTGCCCAGAAGACATCCCGCACTGTCCTGCCTGCCACAGGGCTGCTTCTGAGCACGGAGGCACGCCTACAAGCCAGCTGAGATGGGCTTTGCCTAAGAGTCAGGGAAGTGGCGAGCGGAACAAGGGATGTGCTGCACAGCTTCCCTCGCAGGCAGATTCCCTCCTGGGGCGCTTACTTCTCTTGCCTTAGTGCCCTGCTTTGTTTGGAGGCTGTTTGCGGACAGCAGCACACACAGCGGGAAGGTGCGCGCTGGCCAGCTCCAAGTCTCGGCACATAGAAGCGCAAGCGAGGCACCTGCTCGCGGTTTGTCCCGGGCATGGGAAGCAGCATGCTGCATGCCCAGAAGACATCCCGCACTGTCCTGCCTGCCACGGGGCTGCTTCTGAGCACGGAGGCACGCCTACAAGCCAGCTGAGATGGGCTTTGCCTAAGAGTCAGGGAAGTGGCGAGCGGAACAAGGGATGTGCTGCACAGGTTCCCTCGCAGGCAGATTCCCTCCTGGGGCGCTTACTTCTCTTGCCTTAGTGCCCTGCTTTGTTTGGAGGCTGTTTGCGGACAGCAGCACACATAGTGGGAAGGTGCGCGCTGGCCAGCTCCAAGTCTCGGCAGATTGAAGCGCAAGCCAGGCACCTGCTCGCAGTTTGTCCCGGGCATGGGAAGCAGCATGCTGCGTGCCCAGAAGACATCTCGCACTGTCCTGCCTGCCACGGGGCTGCTTCTGAGCACGGAGGCACGCCTCCAAGCAAGCTGAGATGGGCTTTGCCTAAGAGTCAGGGAAGTGGCGAGCGGAACAAGGCATGTGCTGCACAGGTTCCCTCGCAGGCAGATTCCCTCCTGGGGCACTTACTTCTCTTGCCTTAGTGCCCTGCTTTGTTTGGAGGCTGTTTGCGGACAGCAGCACACACAGCGGGAAGGTGCGCGCTGGCCAGCTCCAAGTCTCGGCACATAGAAGCGCAAGCCAGGCACCTGCTCGCAGTTTGTCCCGGGCATGGGAAGCAGCATGCTGCGTGCCCAGAAGACATCCCGCACTGTCCTGCCTGCCACGGGGCTGCTTCTGAGCACGGAGGCACGCCTACAAGCCAGCTGAGATGGGCTTTGCCTAAGAGTCAGGGAAGTGGCGAGCGGAACAAGGGATGTGCTACGCAGCTTCCCTCGCAGGCAGATTCCCTCCTGGGGCGCTTACTTCTCTTGCCTTAGTGCCCTGCTTTGTTTGGAGGCTGTTTGCGGACAGCAGCACACACAGCGGGAAGGTGCGCGCTGGCCAGCTCCAAGTCTCGGCACATAGAAGCGCAAGCGAGGCACCTGCTCGCAGTTTGTCCCGGGCATGGGAAGCAGCATGCTGCGTGCCCAGAAGACATCCCGCACTGTCCTGCCTGCCACGGGGCTGCTTCTGAGCACGGAGGCACGCCTACAAGCCAGCTGAGATGGGCTTTGCCTAAGAGTCAGGGAAGTGGCGAGCGGAACAAGGGATGTGCTGCACAGCTTCCCTCGCAGGCAGATTCCCTCCTGGGGCGCTTACTTCTCCTGCCTTAGTGCCCTGCTTTGTTTGGAGGCTGTTTGCGGACAGCAGCACACACAGTGGGAAGGTGCGCGCTGGCCAGCTCCAAGTCTCGACACATAGAAGCGCAAGCCAGGCACCTGCTCGCGGTTTGTCCCGGGCATGGGAAGCAGCATGCTGCGTGCCCAGAAGACATCCCGCACTGTCCTGCCTGCCACGGGGCTGCTTCTGAGCACGGAGGCATGCCTACAAGCCAGCTGAGATGGGCTTTGCCTAAGAGTCAGGGAAGTGTTGAGCGGAACAAGGGATGTGCTGCACAGCTTCCCTCGCAGGCAGATTCCCTCCTGGGGCACTTACTTCTCTTGCCTTAGTGCCCTGCTTTGTTTGGAGGCTGTTTGCGGACAGCAGCACACACAGCGGGAAGGTGCGCGCTGGCCAGCTCCAAGTCTCGGCACATAGAAGCGCAAGCCAGGCACCTGCTCGCAGTTTGTCCCGGGCATGGGAAGCAGCATGCTGCGTGCCCAGAAGACATCCCGCACTGTCCTGCCTGCCACGGGGCTGCTTCTGAGCACGGAGGCACGCCTACAAGCCAGCTGAGATGGGCTTTGCCTAAGAGTCAGGGAAGTGGCGAGCGGAACAAGGGATGTGCTGCACAGCTTCCCTCGCAGGCAGATTCCCTCCTGGGGCGCTTACTTCTCTTGCCTTAGTGCCCTGCTTTGTTTGGAGGCTGTTTGCGGACAGCAGCACACACAGCGGGAAGGTGCGCGCTGGCCAGCTCCAAGTCTCGGCACATAGAAGCGCAAGCGAGGCACCTGCTCGCAGTTTGTCCCGGGAGTGGGAAGCAGCATGCTGCGTGCCCAGAAGACATCCCGCACTGTCCTGCCTGCCACAGGGCTGCTTCTGAGCACAGAGGCACGCCTACAAGCCAGCTGAGATGGGCTTTGCCTAAGAGTCAGGGAAGTGTTGAGCGGAACAAGGGATGTGCTGCACAGGTTCCCTCGCAGGCAGATTCCCTCCTGGGGCGCTTACTTCTCCTGCCTTAGTGCCCTGCTTTGTTTGGAGGCTGTTTGCGGACAGCAGCACACACAGCGGGAAGGTGCGCGCTGGCCAGCTCCAAGTCTCGGCACATAGAAGCGCAAGCGAGGCACCTGCTCGCAGTTTGTCGCGGGCATGGGAAGCAGCATGCTGCGTGCCCAGAAGACATCCCGCACTGTCCTGCCTGCCACGGGGCTGCTTCTGAGCACGGAGGCACACCTACAAGCCAGCTGAGATGGGCTTTGCCTAAGAGTCAGGGAAGTGGCGAGCGGAACAAGGGATGTGCTGCACAGCTTCCCTCGCAGGCAGATTCCCTCCTGGGGCGCTTACTTCTCCTGCCTTAGTGCCCTGCTTTGTTTGGAGGCTGTTTGCGGACAGCAGCACACACAGTGGGAAGGTGCGCGCTGGCCAGCTCCAAGTCTCGGCACATAGAAGCGCAAGCCAGGCACCTGCTCGCGTTTTGTCCCGGGCATGGGAAGCAGCATGCTGCGTGCCCAGAAGACATCCCGCACTGTCCTGCCTGCCACGGGGCTGCTTCTGAGCACGGAGGCATGCCTACAAGCCAGCTGAGATGGGCTTTGCCTAAGAGTCAGGGAAGTGTTGAGCGGAACAAGGGATGTGCTGCACAGCTTCCCTCGCAGGCAGATTCCCTCCTGGGGCGCTTACTTCTCTTGCCTTAGTGCCCTGCTTTGTTTGGAGGCTGTTTGCGGACAGCAGCACACACAGCGGGAAGGTGCGCGCTGGCCAGCTCCAAGTCTCGGCACATAGAAGCGCAAGCGAGGCACCTGCTCGCGGTTTGTCCCGGGCATGGGAAGCAGCATGCTGCATGCCCAGAAGACATCCCGCACTGTCCTGCCTGCCACGGGGCTGCTTCTGAGCACGGAGGCACGCCTACAAGCCAGCTGAGATGGGCTTTGCCTAAGAGTCAGGGAAGTGGCGAGCGGAACAAGGGATGTGCTGCACAGGTTCCCTCGCAGGCAGATTCCCTCCTGGGGCGCTTACTTCTCTTGCCTTAGTGCCCTGCTTTGTTTGGAGGCTGTTTGCGGACAGCAGCACACATAGCGGGAAGGTGCGCGCTGGCCAGCTCCAAGTCTCGGCACATAGAAGCGCAAGCCAGGCACCTGCTCGCGGTTTGTCCCGGGCATGGGAAGCAGCATGAAGCATGCCCAGAAGACATCCCGCACTGTCCTGCCTGCCACGGGGCTGCTTCTGAGCACGGAGGCACGCCTACAAGCCAGCTGAGATGGGCTTTGCCTAAGAGTCAGGGAAGTGTCGAGCGGAACAAGGCATGTGCTGCACAGGTTCCCTCGCAGGCAGATTCCCTCCTGGGGCACTTACTTCTCTTGCCTTAGTGCCCTGCTTTGTTTGGAGGCTGTTTGCGGACAGCAGCACACACAGCGGGAAGGTGCGCGCTGGCCAGCTCCAAGTCTCGGCACATAGAAGCGCAAGCCAGGCACCTGCTCGCAGTTTGTCCCGGGAGTGGGAAGCAGCATGCTGTGTGCCCAGAAGACATCCCGCACTGTCCTGCCTGCCACAGGGCTGCTTCTGAGCACGGAGGCACGCCTACAAGCCAGCTGAGATGGGCTTTGCCTAAGAGTCAGGGAAGTGTTGAGCGGAACAAGGGATGTGCTGCACAGCTTCCCTCGCAGGCAGATTCCCTCCTGGGGCGCTTACTTCTCCTGCCTTAGTGCCCTGCTTTGTTTGGAGGCTGTTTGCGGACAGCAGCACACACAGCGGGAAGGTGCGCGCTGGCCAGCTCCAAGTCTCGGCACATAGAAGCGCAAGCCAGGCACCTGCTCGCAGTTTGTCCCGGGCATGGGAAGCAGCATGCTGCGTGCCCAGAAGACATCCCGCACTGTCCTGCCTGCCACAGGGCTGCTTCTGAGCACGGAGGCACGCCTACAAGCCAGCTGAGATGGGCTTTGCCTAAGAGTCAGGGAAGTGGCGAGCGGAACAAGGGATGTGCTGCACAGGTTCCCTCGCAGGCAGATTCCCTCCTGGGGCGCTTACTTCTCTTGCCTTAGTGCCCTGCTTTGTTTGGAGGCTGTTTGCGGACAGCAGCACACACAGCGGGAAGGTGCGCGCTGGCCAGCTCCAAGTCTCGGCACATAGAAGCGCAAGCGAGGCACCTGCTCGCGGTTTGTCCCGGGCATGGGAAGCAGCATGCTGCATGCCCAGAAGACATCCCGCACTGTCCTGCCTGCCACGGGGCTGCTTCTGAGCACGGAGGCACGCCTACAAGCCAGCTGAGATGGGCTTTGCCTAAGAGTCAGGGAAGTGGCGAGCGGAACAAGGGATGTGCTGCACAGGTTCCCTCGCAGGCAGATTCCCTCCTGGGGCGCTTACTTCTCTTGCCTTAGTGCCCTGCTTTGTTTGGAGGCTGTTTGCGGACAGCAGCACACATAGTGGGAAGGTGCGCGCTGGCCAGCTCCAAGTCTCGGCAGATTGAAGCGCAAGCCAGGCACCTGCTCGCAGTTTGTCCCGGGCATGGGAAGCAGCATGCTGCGTGCCCAGAAGACATCTCGCACTGTCCTGCCTGCCACGGGGCTGCTTCTGAGCACGGAGGCACGCCTCCAAGCAAGCTGAGATGGGCTTTGCCTAAGAGTCAGGGAAGTGGCGAGCGGAACAAGGCATGTGCTGCACAGGTTCCCTCGCAGGCAGATTCCCTCCTGGGGCACTTACTTCTCTTGCCTTAGTGCCCTGCTTTGTTTGGAGGCTGTTTGCGGACAGCAGCACACACAGCGGGAAGGTGCGCGCTGGCCAGCTCCAAGTCTCGGCACATAGAAGCGCAAGCCAGGCACCTGCTCGCAGTTTGTCCCGGGCATGGGAAGCAGCATGCTGCGTGCCCAGAAGACATCCCGCACTGTCCTGCCTGCCACGGGGCTGCTTCTGAGCACGGAGGCACGCCTACAAGCCAGCTGAGATGGGCTTTGCCTAAGAGTCAGGGAAGTGGCGAGCGGAACAAGGGATGTGCTACGCAGCTTCCCTCGCAGGCAGATTCCCTCCTGGGGCGCTTACTTCTCTTGCCTTAGTGCCCTGCTTTGTTTGGAGGCTGTTTGCGGACAGCAGCACACACAGCGGGAAGGTGCGCGCTGGCCAGCTCCAAGTCTCGGCACATAGAAGCGCAAGCGAGGCACCTGCTCGCAGTTTGTCCCGGGCATGGGAAGCAGCATGCTGCGTGCCCAGAAGACATCCCGCACTGTCCTGCCTGCCACGGGGCTGCTTCTGAGCACGGAGGCACGCCTACAAGCCAGCTGAGATGGGCTTTGCCTAAGAGTCAGGGAAGTGGCGAGCGGAACAAGGGATGTGCTGCACAGCTTCCCTCGCAGGCAGATTCCCTCCTGGGGCGCTTACTTCTCCTGCCTTAGTGCCCTGCTTTGTTTGGAGGCTGTTTGCGGACAGCAGCACACACAGTGGGAAGGTGCGCGCTGGCCAGCTCCAAGTCTCGACACATAGAAGCGCAAGCCAGGCACCTGCTCGCGGTTTGTCCCGGGCATGGGAAGCAGCATGCTGCGTGCCCAGAAGACATCCCGCACTGTCCTGCCTGCCACGGGGCTGCTTCTGAGCACGGAGGCATGCCTACAAGCCAGCTGAGATGGGCTTTGCCTAAGAGTCAGGGAAGTGTTGAGCGGAACAAGGGATGTGCTGCACAGCTTCCCTCGCAGGCAGATTCCCTCCTGGGGCGCTTACTTCTCTTGCCTTAGTGCCCTGCTTTCTTTGGAGGCTGTTTGCGGACAGCAGCACACACAGCGGGAAGGTGCGCGCTGGCCAGCTCCAAGTCTCGGCACATAGAAGCGCAAGCCAGGCACCTGCTCGCGGTTTGTCCCGGGCATGGGAAGCAGCATGCTGCGTGCCCAGAAGACATCCCGCACTGTCCTGCCTGCCACGGGGCTGCTTCTGAGCACGGAGGCACGCCTACAAGCCAGCTGAGATGGGCTTTGCCTAAGAGTCAGGGAAGTGTTGAGCGGAACAAGGGATGTGCTGCACAGCTTCCCTCGCAGGCAGATTCCCTCCTGGGGCGCTTACTTCTCTTGCCTTAGTGCCCTGCTTTGTTTGGAGGCTGTTTGCGGACAGCAGCACACACAGCAGGAAGGTGCGCGCTGGCCAGCTCCAAGTCTCGGCACATAGAAGCGCAAGCCAGGCACCTGCTCGCAGTTTGTCCCGGGCGTGGGAAGCAGCATGCTGCGTGCCCAGAAGACATCCCGCACTGTCCTGCCTGCCACAGGGCTGCTTCTGAGCACGGAGGCACGCCTACAAGCCAGCTGAGATGGGCTTTGCCTAAGAGTCAGGGAAGTGGCGAGCGGAACAAGGGATGTGCTGCACAGGTTCCCTCGCAGGCAGATTCCCTCCTGGGGCGCTTACTTCTCTTGCCTTAGTGCCCTGCTTTGTTTGGAGGCTGTTTGCGGACAGCAGCACACATAGTGGGAAGGTGCGCGCTGGCCAGCTCCAAGTCTCGGCAGATTGAAGCGCAAGCCAGGCACCTGCTCGCAGTTTGTCCCGGGCATGGGAAGCAGCATGCTGCGTGCCCAGAAGACATCTCGCACTGTCCTGCCTGCCACGGGGCTGCTTCTGAGCACGGAGGCACGCCTCCAAGCAAGCTGAGATGGGCTTTGCCTAAGAGTCAGGGAAGTGGCGAGCGGAACAAGGCATGTGCTGCACAGGTTCCCTCGCAGGCAGATTCCCTCCTGGGGCACTTACTTCTCTTGCCTTAGTGCCCTGCTTTGTTTGGAGGCTGTTTGCGGACAGCAGCACACACAGCGGGAAGGTGCGCGCTGGCCAGCTCCAAGTCTCGGCACATAGAAGCGCAAGCCAGGCACCTGCTCGCAGTTTGTCCCGGGCATGGGAAGCAGCATGCTGCGTGCCCAGAAGACATCCCGCACTGTCCTGCCTGCCACGGGGCTGCTTCTGAGCACGCAGGCACGCCTACAAGCCAGCTGAGATGGGCTTTGCCTAAGAGTCAGGGAAGTGGCGAGCGGAACAAGGGATAGCTACGCAGCTTCCCTCGCAGGCAGATTCCCTCCTGGGGCGCTTACTTCTCTTGCCTTAGTGCCCTGCTTTGTTTGGAGGCTGTTTGCGGACAGCAGCACACACAGCGGGAAGGTGCGCGCTGGCCAGCTCCAAGTCTCGGCACATAGAAGCGCAAGCGAGGCACCTGCTCGCAGTTTGTCCCGGGCATGGGAAGCAGCATGCTGCGTGCCCAGAAGACATCCCGCACTGTCCTGCCTGCCACGGGGCTGCTTCTGAGCACGGAGGCACGCCTACAAGCCAGCTGAGATGGGCTTTGCCTAAGAGTCAGGGAAGTGGCGAGCGGAACAAGGGATGTGCTACGCAGCTTCCCTCGCAGGCAGATTCCCTCCTGGGGCGCTTACTTCTCTTGCCTTAGTGCCCTGCTTTGTTTGGAGGCTGTTTGCGGACAGCAGCACACACAGCGGGAAGGTGCGCGGTGGCCAGCTCCAAGTCTCGGCACATAGAAGCGCAAGCGAGGCACCTGCTCGCAGTTTGTCCCGGGCATGGGAAGCAGCATGCTGCGTGCCCAGAAGACATCCCGCACTGTCCTGCCTGCCACGGGGCTGCTTCTGAGCACGGAGGCACGCCTACAAGCCAGCTGAGATGGGCTTTGCCTAAGAGTCAGGGAAGTGGCGAGCGGAACAAGGGATGTGCTGCACAGCTTCCCTCGCAGGCAGATTCCCTCCTGGGGCGCTTACTTCTCCTGCCTTAGTGCCCTGCTTTGTTTGGAGGCTGTTTGCGGACAGCAGCACACACAGTGGGAAGGTGCGCGCTGGCCAGCTCCAAGTCTCGGCACATAGAAGCGCAAGCCAGGCACCTGCTCGCGGTTTGTCCCGGGCATGGGAAGCAGCATGCTGCGTGCCCAGAAGACATCCCGCACTGTCCTGCCTGCCACGGGGCTGCTTCTGAGCACGGAGGCATGCCTACAAGCCAGCTGAGATGGGCTTTGCCTAAGAGTCAGGGAAGTGTTGAGCGGAACAAGGGATGTGCTGCACAGCTTCCCTCGCAGGCAGATTCCCTCCTGGGGCGCTTACTTCTCTTGCCTTAGTGCCCTGCTTTCTTTGGAGGCTGTTTGCGGACAGCAGCACACACAGCGGGAAGGTGCGCGCTGGCCAGCTCCAAGTCTCGGCACATAGAAGCGCAAGCCAGGCACCTGCTCGCGGTTTGTCCCGGGCATGGGAAGCAGCATGCTGCGTGCCCAGAAGACATCCCGCACTGTCCTGCCTGCCACGGGGCTGCTTCTGAGCACGGAGGCACGCCTACAAGCCAGCTGAGATGGGCTTTGCCTAAGAGTCAGGGAAGTGGCGAGCGGAACAAGGGATGTGCTGCACAGGTTCCCTCGCAGGCAGATTCCCTCCTGGGGCGCTTACTTCTCCTGCCTTAGTGCCCTGCTTTGTTTGGAGGCTGTTTGCGGACAGCAGCACACACAGCGGGATAATGCGCGCTGGCCAGCTCCAAGTCTCGGCACATAGAAGCGCAAGCGAGGCACCTGCTCGCAGTTTGTCCCGGGAGTGGGAAGCAGCATGCTGCGTGCCCAGAAGACATCCCGCACTGTCCTGCCTGCCACGGGGCTGCTTCTGAGCACGGAGGCACGCCTACAAGCCAGCTGAGATGGGCTTTGCCTAAGAGTCAGGGAAGTGGCGAGCGGAACAAGGGATGTGCTGCACAGGTTCCCTCGCAGGCAGATTCCCTCCTGGGGCGCTTACTTCTCCTGCCTTAGTGCCCTGCTTTGTTTGGAGGCTGTTTGCGGACAGCAGCACACACAGTGGGAAGGTGCGCCCTGGCCAGCTCCAAGTCTCGACACATAGAAGCGCAAGCCAGGCACCTGCTCGCGGTTTGTCCCGGGCATGGGAAGCAGCATGCTGCGTGCCCAGAAGACATCCCGCACTGTCCTGCCTGCCACGGGGCTGCTTCTGAGCACGGAGGCATGCCTACAAGCCAGCTGAGATGGGCTTTGCCTAAGAGTCAGGGAAGTGGCGAGCGGAACAAGGGATGTGCTGCACAGGTTCCCTCGCAGGCAGATTCCCTCCTGGGGCGCTTACTTCTCTTGCCTTAGTGCCCTGCTTTGTTTGGAGGCTGTTTGCGGACAGCAGCACACACAGCGGGAAGGTGCGCGCTGGCCAGCTCCAAGTCTCGGCACATAGAAGCGCAAGCCAGGCACCTGCTCGCGGTTTGTCCCGGGAGTGGGAAGCAGCATGCTGCGTGCCCAGAAGACATCCCGCACTGTCCTGCCTGCCACGGGGCTGCTTCTGAGCACGGAGGCACGCCTACAAGCCAGCTGAGATGGGCTTTGCCTAAGAGTCAGGGAAGTGTTGAGCGGAACAAGGGATGTGCTGCACAGCTTCCCTCGCAGGCAGATTCCCTCCTGGGGCGCTTACTTCTCCTGCCTTAGTGCCCTGCTTTGTTTGGAGGCTGTTTGCGGACAGCAGCACACACAGCGGGAAGGTGCGCGCTGGCCAGCTCCAAGTCTCGGCACATAGAAGCGCAAGCCAGGCACCTGCTCGCAGTTTGTCCCGGGCATGGGAAGCAGCATGCTGCGTGCCCAGAAGACATCCCGCACTGTCCTGCCTGCCACGGGGCTGCTTCTGAGCACGGAGGCACGCCTACAAGCCAGCTGAGATGGGCTTTGCCTAAGAGTCAGGGAAGTGGCGAGCGGAACAAGGGATGTGCTGCACAGCTTCCCTCGCAGGCAGATTCCCTCCTGGGGCGCTTACTTCTCTTGCCTTAGTGCCCTGCTTTGTTTGGAGGCTGTTTGCGGACAGCAGCACACACAGCAGGAAGGTGCGCGCTGGCCAGCTCCAAGTCTCGGCACATAGAAGCGCAAGCCAGGCACCTGCTCGCAGTTTGTCCCGGGCATGGGAAGCAGCATGCTGCGTGCCCAGAAGACATCCCGCACTGTCCTGCCTGCCACGGGGCTGCTTCTGAGCACGGAGGCATGCCTACAAGCCAGCTGAGATGGGCTTTGCCTAAGAGTCAGGGAAGTGTTGAGCGGAACAAGAGATGTGCTGCACAGCTTCCCTCGCAGGCAGATTCCCTCCTGGGGCGCTTACTTCTCTTGCCTTAGTGCCCTGCTTTGTTTGGAGGCTGTTTGCGGACAGCAGCACACACAGCGGGAAGGTGCGCGCTGGCCAGCTCCAAGTCTCGGCACATAGAAGCGCAAGCGAGGCACCTGCTCGCAGTTTGTCCCGGGCATGGGAAGCAGCATGCTGCATGCCCAGAAGACATCCCGCACTGTCCTGCCTGCCACAGGGCTGCTTCTGAGCACGGAGGCACGCCTACAAGCCAGCTGAGATGGGCTTTGCCTAAGAGTCAGGGAAGTGTTGAGCGGAACAAGGGATGTGCTGCACAGCTTCCCTCGCAGGCAGATTCCCTCCTGGGGCGCTTACTTCTCTTGCCTTAGTGCCCTGCTTTGTTTGGAGGCTGTTTGCGGACAGCAGCACACACAGCGGGAAGGTGCGCGCTGGCCAGCTCCAACTCTCGGCACATAGAAGCGCAAGCCAGGCACCTGCTCGCGGTTTGTCCCGGGCATGGGAAGCAGCATGCTGCGTGCCCAGAAGACATCCCGCACTGTCCTGCCTGCCACGGGGCTGCTTCTGAGCACGGAGGCACGCCTACAAGCCAGCTGAGATGGGCTTTGCCTAAGAGTCAGGGAAGTGGCGAGCGGAACAAGGGATGTGCTGCACAGGTTCCCTCGCAGGCAGATTCCCTCCTGGGGCGCTTACTTCTCTTGCCTTAGTGCCCTGCTTTGTTTGGAGGCTGTTTGCGGACAGCAGCACACATAGCGGGAAGGTGCGCGCTGGCCAGCTCCAAGTCTCGGCACATAGAAGCGCAAGCCAGGCACCTGCTCGCGGTTTGTCCCGGGCATGGGAAGCAGCATGAAGCATGCCCAGAAGACATCCCGCACTGTCCTGCCTGCCACGGGGCTGCTTCTGAGCACGGAGGCACGCCTACAAGCCAGCTGAGATGGGCTTTGCCTAAGAGTCAGGGAAGTGTCGAGCGGAACAAGGGATGTGCTGCACAGGTTCCCTCGCAGGCAGATTCCCTCCTGGGGTGCTTACTTCTCTTGCCTTAGTGCCCTGCTTTGTTTGGAGGCTGTTTGCGGACAGCAGCACACATAGTGGGAAGGTGCGCGCTGGCCAGCTCCAAGTCTTGGCACATAGAAGCGCAAGCCAGGCACCTGCTCGCAGTTTGTCCCGGGCATGGGAAGCAGCATGCTGCGTGCCCAGAAGACATCTCGCACTGTCCTGCCTGCCACGGGGCTGCTTCTGAGCACGGAGGCACGCCTCCAAGCAAGCTGAGATGGGCTTTGCCTAAGAGTCAGGGAAGTGGCGAGCGGAACAAGGCATGTGCTGCACAGGTTCCCTCGCAGGCAGATTCCCTCCTGGGGCACTTACTTCTCTTGCCTTAGTGCCCTGCTTTGTTTGGAGGCTGTTTGCGGACAGCAGCACACACAGCGGGAAGGTGCGCGCTGGCCAGCTCCAAGTCTCGGCACATAGAAGCGCAAGCGAGGCACCTGCTCGCAGTTTGTCCCGGGAGTGGGAAGCAGCATGCTGCGTGCCCAGAAGATATCCCGCACTGTCCTGCCTGCCACAGGGCTGCTTCTGAGCACGGAGGCACGCCTACAAGCCAGCTGAGATGGGCTTTGCCTAAGAGTCAGGGAAGTGTTGAGCGGAACAAGGGATGTGCTGCACAGCTTCCCTCGCAGGCAGATTCCCTCCTGGGGCGCTTACTTCTCCTGCCTTAGTGCCCTGCTTTGTTTGGAGGCTGTTTGCGGACAGCAGCACACACAGCGGGAAGGTGCGCGCTGGCCAGCTCCAAGTCTCGGCACATAGAAGCGCAAGCCAGGCACCTGCTCGCAGTTTGTCCCGGGCATGGGAAGCAGCATGCTGCGTGCCCAGAAGACATCCCGCACTGTCCTGCCTGCCACAGGGCTGCTTCTGAGCACGGAGGCACGCCTACAAGCCAGCTGAGATGGGCTTTGCCTAAGAGTCAGGGAAGTGGCGAGCGGAACAAGGGATGTGCTGCACAGGTTCCCTCGCAGGCAGATTCCCTCCTGGGGCGCTTAATTCTCCTGCCTTAGTGCCCTGCTTTGTTTGGAGGCTGTTTGTGGACAGCAGCACACACAGCGGGAAGGTGCGCGCTGGCCAGCTCCAAGTCTCGGCACATAGAATCGCAAGCCAGGCACTTGCTCGCGGTTTGTCCCGGGCGTGGGAAGCAGCATGCTGCGTGCCCAGAAGACATCCCGCACTGTCCTGCCTGCCACGGGGCTGCTTCTGAGCACGGAGGCACGCCTACAAGCCAGCTGAGATGGGCTTTGCCTAAGAGTCAGGGAAGTGGCGAGCGGAACAAGGGATGTGCTGCACAGCTTCCCTCGCAGGCAGATTCCCTCCTGGGGCGCTTACTTCTCTTGCCTTAGTGCCCTGCTTTGTTTGGAGGCTGTTTGCGGACAGCAGCACACACAGCGGGAAGGTGCGCGCTGGCCAGCTCCAAGTCTCGGCACATAGAAGCGCAAGCCAGGCACCTGCTCGCGGTTTGTCCCGGGCATGGGAAGCAGCATGCTGCGTGCTCAGAAGACATCCCGCACTGTCCTGCCTGCCACGGGGCTGCTTCTGAGCACGGAGGCACGCCTACAAGCCAGCTGAGATGGGCTTTGCCTAAGAGTCAGGGAACTGGCGAGCGGAACAAGGGATGTGCTGCACAGCTTCCCTCGCAGGCAGATTCCCTCCTGGGGCTCTTAGTTCTCTTGCCTTAGTGCCCTGCTTTGTTTGGAGGCTGTTTGCGGACAGCAGCACACACAGCGGGAAGGTGCGCGCTGGCCAGCTCCAAGTCTCGGCACATAGAAGCGCAAGCCAGGCACCTGCTCGCAGTTTGTCCCGGGCATGGGAAGCAGCATGCTGCGTGCCCAGAAGACATCCCGCACTGTCCTGCCTGCCACGGGGCTGCTTCTGAGCACGGAGGCACGCCTACAAGCCAGCTGAGATGGGCTTTGCCTAAGAGTCAGGGAAGTGGCGAGCGGAACAAGGGATGTGCTGCACAGCTTCCCTCGCAGGCAGATTCCCTCCTGGGGCACTTACTTCTCTTGCCTTAGTGCCCTGCTTTGTTTGGAGGCTGTTTGCGGACAGCAGCACACACAGCGGGAAGGTGCGCGCTGGCCAGCTCCAAGTCTCGGCACATAAAAGCGCAAGCGAGGCACCTGCTCGCAGTTTGTCCCGGGCATGGGAAGCAGCATGCTGCGTGCCCAGAAGACATCCCGCACTGTCCTGCCTGCCACAGGGCTGCTTCTGAGCACAGAGGCACGCCTACAAGCCAGCTGAGATGGGCTTTGCCTAAGAGTCAGGGAAGTGTTGAGCGGAACAAGGGATGTGCTGCACAGGTTCCCTCGCAGGCAGATTCCCTCCTGGGGCGCTTACTTCTCCTGCCTTAGTGCCCTGCTTTGTTTGGAGGCTGTTTGCGGACAGCAGCACACACAGCGGGAAGGTGCGCGCTGGCCAGCTCCAAGTCTCGGCACATAGAAGCGCAAGCGAGGCACCTGCTCGCAGTTTGTCGCGGGCATGGGAAGCAGCATGCTGCGTGCCCAGAAGACATCCCGCACTGTCCTGCCTGCCACGGGGCTGCTTCTGAGCACGGAGGCACACCTACAAGCCAGCTGAGATGGGCTTTGCCTAAGAGTCAGGGAAGTGGCGAGCGGAACAAGGGATGTGCTGCACAGCTTCCCTCGCAGGCAGATTCCCTCCTGGGGCGCTTACTTCTCCTGCCTTAGTGCCCTGCTTTGTTTGGAGGCTGTTTGCGGACAGCAGCACACACAGTGGGAAGGTGCGCGCTGGCCAGCTCCAAGTCTCGACACATAGAAGCGCAAGCCAGGCACCTGCTCGCGGTTTGTCCCGGGCATGGGAAGCAGCATGCTGCGTGCCCAGAAGACATCCCGCACTGTCCTGCCTGCCACGGGGCTGCTTCTGAGCACGGAGGCATGCCTACAAGCCAGCTGAGATGGGCTTTGCCTAAGAGTCAGGGAAGTGTTGAGCGGAACAAGGGATGTGCTGCACAGCTTCCCTCGCAGGCAGATTCCCTCCTGGGGCGCTTACTTCTCTTGCCTTAGTGCCCTGCTTTGTTTGGAGGCTGTTTGCGGACAGCAGCACACACAGCGGGAAGGTGCGCGCTGGCCAGCTCCAAGTCTCGGCACATAGAAGCGCAAGCGAGGCACCTGCTCGCAGTTTGTCCCGGGCATGGGAAGCAGCATGCTGCATGCCCAGAAGACATCCCGCACTGTCCTGCCTGCCACGGGGCTGCTTCTGAGCACGGAGGCACGCCTACAAGCCAGCTGAGATGGGCTTTGCCTAAGAGTCAGGGAAGTGGCGAGCGGAACAAGGGATGTGCTGCACAGGTTCCCTCGCAGGCAGATTCCCTCCTGGGGCGCTTACTTCTCTTGCCTTAGTGCCCTGCTTTGTTTGGAGGCTGTTTGCGGACAGCAGCACACATAGCGGGAAGGTGCGCGCTGGCCAGCTCCAAGTCTCGGCACATAGAAGCGCAAGCCAGGCACCTGCTCGCGGTTTGTCCCGGGCATGGGAAGCAGCATGAAGCATGCCCAGAAGACATCCCGCACTGTCCTGCCTGCCACGGGGCTGCTTCTGAGCACGGAGGCACGCCTACAAGCCAGCTGAGATGGGCTTTGCCTAAGAGTGAGGGAAGTGTCGAGCGGAACAAGGGATGTGCTGCACAGGTTCCCTCGCAGGCAGATTCCCTCCTGGGGTGCTTACTTCTCTTGCCTTAGTGCCCTGCTTTGTTTGGAGGCTGTTTGCGGACAGCAGCACACATAGTGGGAAGGTGCGCGCTGGCCAGCTCCAAGTCTTGGCACATAGAAGCGCAAGCCAGGCACCTGCTCGCAGTTTGTCCCGGGCATGGGAAGCAGCATGCTGCGTGCCCAGAAGACATCTCGCACTGTCCTGCCTGCCACGGGGCTGCTTCTGAGCACGGAGGCACGCCTCCAAGCAAGCTGAGATGGGCTTTGCCTAAGAGTCAGGGAAGTGGCGAGCGGAACAAGGCATGTGCTGCACAGGTTCCCTCGCAGGCAGATTCCCTCCTGGGGCACTTACTTCTCTTGCCTTAGTGCCCTGCTTTGTTTGGAGGCTGTTTGCGGACAGCAGCACACACAGCGGGAAGGTGCGCGCTGGCCAGCTCCAAGTCTCGGCACATAGAAGCGCAAGCCAGGCACCTGCTCGCAGTTTGTCCCGGGAGTGGGAAGCAGCATGCTGCGTGCCCAGAAGACATCCCGCACTGTCCTGCCTGCCACAGGGCTGCTTCTGAGCACGGAGGCACGCCTACAAGCCAGCTGAGATGGGCTTTGCCTAAGAGTCAGGGAAGTGTTGAGCGGAACAAGGGATGTGCTGCACAGCTTCCCTCGCAGGCAGATTCCCTCCTGGGGCGCTTACTTCTCCTGCCTTAGTGCCCTGCTTTGTTTGGAGGCTGTTTGCGGACAGCAGCACACACAGCGGGAAGGTGCGCGCTGGCCAGCTCCAAGTCTCGGCACATAGAAGCGCAAGCCAGGCACCTGCTCGCAGTTTGTCCCGGGCATGGGAAGCAGCATGCTGCGTGCCCAGAAGACATCCCGCACTGTCCTGCCTGCCACAGGGCTGCTTCTGAGCACGGAGGCACGCCTACAAGCCAGCTGAGATGGGCTTTGCCTAAGAGTCAGGGAAGTGGCGAGCGGAACAAGGGATGTGCTGCACAGGTTCCCTCGCAGGCAGATTCCCTCCTGGGGCGCTTACTTCTCTTGCCTTAGTGCCCTGCTTTGTTTGGAGGCTGTTTGCGGACAGCAGCACACACAGCGGGAAGGTGCGCGCTGGCCAGCTCCAAGTCTCGACACATAGAAGCGCAAGCCAGGCACCTGCTCGCGGTTTGTCCCGGGCATGGGAAGCAGCATGCTGCGTGCCCAGAAGACATCCCGCACTGTCCTGCCTGCCACGGGGCTGCTTCTGAGCACGGAGGCATGCCTACAAGCCAGCTGAGATGGGCTTTGCCTAAGAGTCAGGGAAGTGTTGAGCGGAACAAGGGATGTGCTGCACAGGTTCCCTCGCAGGCAGATTCCCTCCTGGGGCGCTTACTTCTCTTGCCTTAGTGCCCTGCTTTGTTTGGAGGCTGTTTGCGGACAGCAGCACACATAGTGGGAAGGTGCGCGCTGGCCAGCTCCAAGTCTTGGCACATAGAAGCGCAAGCCAGGCACCTGCTCGCAGTTTGTCCGGGCATGGGAAGCAGCATGCTGCGTGCCCAGAAGACATCTCGCACTGTCCTGCCTGCCACGGGGCTGCTTCTGAGCACGGAGGCACGCCTCCAAGCAAGCTGAGATGGGCTTTGCCTAAGAGTCAGGGAAGTGGCGAGCGGAACAAGGCATGTGCTGCACAGGTTCCCTCGCAGGCAGATTCCCTCCTGGGGCACTTACTTCTCTTGCCTTAGTGCCCTGCTTTGTTTGGAGGCTGTTTGCGGACAGCAGCACACACAGCGGGAAGGTGCGCGCTGGCCAGCTCCAAGTCTCGGCACATAGAAGCGCAAGCGAGGCACCTGCTCGCAGTTTGTCCCGGGAGTGGGAAGCAGCATGCTGCGTGCCCAGAAGACATCCGCACTGTCCTGCCTGCCACAGGGCTGCTTCTGAGCACGGAGGCACGCCTACAAGCCAGCTGAGATGGGCTTTGCCTAAGAGTCAGGGAACTGGCGAGCGGAACAAGGGATGTGCTGCACAGCTTCCCTCGCAGGCAGATTCCCTCCTGGGGCGCTTACTTCTCCTGCCTTAGTGCCCTGCTTTGTTTGGAGGCTGTTGCGGACAGCAGCACACACAGCGGGAAGGTGCGCGCTGCCAGCTCCAAGTCTCGGCACATAGAAGCGCAAGCCAGGCACCTGCTCGCAGTTTGTCCCGGGCATGGGAAGCAGCATGCTGCGTGCCCAGAAGACATCCCGCACTGTCCTGCCTGCCACAGGGCTGCTTCTGAGCACGGAGGCACGCCTACAAGCCAGCTGAGATGGGCTTTGCCTAAGAGTCAGGGAAGTGGCGAGCGGAACAAGGGATGTGCTGCACAGGTTCCCTCGCAGGCAGATTCCCTCCTGGGGCGCTTACTTCTCTTGCCTTAGTGCCCTGCTTTGTTTGGAGGCTGTTTGCGGACAGCAGCACACACAGCGGGAAGGTGCGTGCTGGCCAGCTCCAAGTCTCGGCACATAGAAGCGCAAGCCAGGCACCTGCTCGCAGTTTGTCCCGGGCATGGGAAGCAGCATGCTGCGTGCTCAGAAGACATCCCACACTGTCCTGCCTGCCACGGGGCTGCTTCTGAGCACGGAGGCACGCCTACAAGCCAGCTGAGATGGGCTTTGCCTAAGAGTCAGGGAACTGGCGAGCGGAACAAGGGATGTGCTGCACAGCTTCCCTCGCAGGCAGATTCCCTCCTGGGGCTCTTAGTTCTCTTGCCTTAGTGCCCTGCTTTGTTTGGAGGCTGTTTGCGGACAGCAGCACACATAGCGGGAAGGTGCGCGCTGGCCAGCTCCAAGTCTCGGCACATAGAAGCGCAAGCCAGGCACCTGCTCGCAGTTTGTCCCGGGCATGGGAAGCAGCATGCTGCGTGCCCAGAAGACATCCCGCACTGTCCTGCCTGCCACGGGGCTGCTTCTGAGCACGGAGGCACGCCTACAAGCCAGCTGAGATGGGCTTTGCCTAAGAGTCAGGGAAGTGGCGAGCGGAACAAGGGATGTGCTGCACAGCTTCCCTCGCAGGCAGATTCCCTCCTGGGGCGCTTACTTCTCTTGCCTTAGTGCCCTGCTTTGTTTGGAGGCTGTTTGCGGACAGCAGCACACACAGCGGGAAGGTGCGCGCTGGCCAGCTCCAAGTCTCGGCACATAGAAGCGCAAGCGAGGCACCTGCTCGCAGTTTGTCCCGGGAGTGGGAAGCAGCATGCTGCGTGCCCAGAAGACATCCCGCACTGTCCTGCCTGCCACAGGGCTGCTTCTGAGCACAGAGGCACGCCTACAAGCCAGCTGAGATGGGCTTTGCTAAGAGTCAGGGAAGTGTTGAGCGGAACAAGGGATGTGCTGCACAGGTTCCCTCGCAGGCAGATTCCCTCCTGGGCGCTTACTTCTCCTGCCTTAGTGCCCTGCTTTGTTTGGAGGCTGTTTGCGGACAGCAGCACACACAGCGGGAAGGTGCGCGCTGGCCAGCTCCAAGTCTCGGCACATAGAAGCGCAAGCGAGGCACCTGCTCGCAGTTTGTCGCGGGCATGGGAAGCAGCATGCTGCGTGCCCAGAAGACATCCCGCACTGTCCTGCCTGCCACGGGGCTGCTTCTGAGCACGGAGGCACACCTACAAGCCAGCTGAGATGGGCTTTGCCTAAGAGTCAGGGAAGTGGCGAGCGGAACAAGGGATGTGCTGCACAGCTTCCCTCGCAGGCAGATTCCCTCCTGGGGCGCTTACTTCTCCTGCCTTAGTGCCCTGCTTTGTTTGGAGGCTGTTTGCGGACAGCAGCACACACAGTGGGAAGGTGCGCGCTGGCCAGCTCCAAGTCTCGACACATAGAAGCGCAAGCCAGGCACCTGCTCGCGGTTTGTCCCGGGCATGGGAAGCAGCATGCTGCGTGCCCAGAAGACATCCCGCACTGTCCTGCCTGCCACGGGCTGCTTCTGAGCACGGAGGCATGCCTACAAGCCAGCTGAGATGGGCTTTGCCTAAGAGTCAGGGAAGTGGCGAGCGGAACAAGGCATGTGCTGCACAGGTTCCCTCGCAGGCAGATTCCCTCCTGGGGCACTTACTTCTCTTGCCTTAGTGCCCTGCTTTGTTTGGAGGCTGTTTGCGGACAGCAGCACACACAGCGGGAAGGTGCGCGCTGGCCAGCTCCAAGTCTCGGCACATAGAAGCGCAAGCCAGGCACCTGCTCGCAGTTTGTCCCGGGAGTGGGAAGCAGCATGCTGCGTGCCCAGAAGACATCCCGCACTGTCCTGCCTGCCACAGGGCTGCTTCTGAGCACGGAGGCACGCCTACAAGCCAGCTGAGATGGGCTTTGCCTAAGAGTCAGGGAAGTGTTGAGCGGAACAAGGGATGTGCTGCACAGCTTCCCTCGCAGGCAGATTCCCTCCTGGGGCGCTTACTTCTCCTGCCTTAGTGCCCTGCTTTGTTTGGAGGCTGTTTGCGGACAGCAGCACACACAGCGGGAAGGTGCGCGCTGGCCAGCTCCAAGTCTCGGCACATAGAAGCGCAAGCCAGGCACCTGCTCGCAGTTTGTCCCGGGCATGGGAAGCAGCATGCTGCGTGCCCAGAAGACATCCCGCACTGTCCTGCCTGCCACAGGGCTGCTTCTGAGCACGGAGGCACGCCTACAAGCCAGCTGAGATGGGCTTTGCCTAAGAGTCAGGGAAGTGGCGAGCGGAACAAGGGATGTGCTGCACAGCTTCCCTCGCAGGCAGATTCCCTCCTGGGGCGCTTACTTCTCTTGCCTTAGTGCCCTGCTTTGTTTGGAGGCTGTTTGCGGACAGCAGCACACACAGCGGGAAGGTGCGCGCTGGCCAGCTCCAAGTCTCGACACATAGAAGCGCAAGCCAGGCACCTGCTCGCGGTTTGTCCCGGGCATGGGAAGCAGCATGCTGCGTGCCCAGAAGACATCCCGCACTGTCCTGCCTGCCACGGGGCTGCTTCTGAGCACGGAGGCATGCCTACAAGCCAGCTGAGATGGGCTTTGCCTAAGAGTCAGGGAAGTGTTGAGCGGAACAAGGGATGTGCTGCACAGGTTCCCTCGCAGGCAGATTCCCTCCTGGGGCGCTTACTTCTCTTGCCTTAGTGCCCTGCTTTGTTTGGAGGCTGTTTGCGGACAGCAGCACACATAGTGGGAAGGTGCGCGCTGGCCAGCTCCAAGTCTTGGCACATAGAAGCGCAAGCCAGGCACCTGCTCGCAGTTTGTCCCGGGCATGGGAAGCAGCATGCTGCGTGCCCAGAAGACATCTCGCACTGTCCTGCCTGCCACGGGGCTGCTTCTGAGCACGGAGGCACGCCTCCAAGCAAGCTGAGATGGGCTTTGCCTAAGAGTCAGGGAAGTGGCGAGCGGAACAAGGCATGTGCTGCACAGGTTCCCTCGCAGGCAGATTCCCTCCTGGGGCACTTACTTCTCTTGCCTTAGTGCCCTGCTTTGTTTGGAGGCTGTTTGCGGACAGCAGCACACACAGCGGGAAGGTGCGCGCTGGCCAGCTCCAAGTCTCGGCACATAGAAGCGCAAGCGAGGCACCTGCTCGCAGTTTGTCCCGGGAGTGGGAAGCAGCATGCTGCGTGCCCAGAAGACATCCCGCACTGTCCTGCCTGCCACAGGGCTGCTTCTGAGCACGGAGGCACGCCTACAAGCCAGCTGAGATGGGCTTTGCCTAAGAGTCAGGGAAGTGTTGAGCGGAACAAGGGATGTGCTGCACAGCTTCCCTCGCAGGCAGATTCCCTCCTGGGGCGCTTACTTCTCCTGCCTTAGTGCCCTGCTTTGTTTGGAGGCTGTTTGCGGACAGCAGCACACACAGCGGAAGGTGCGCGCTGGCCAGCTCCAAGTCTCGGCACATAGAAGCGCAAGCCAGGCACCTGCTCGCAGTTTGTCCCGGGCATGGGAAGCAGCATGCTGCGTGCCCAGAAGACATCCCGCACTGTCCTGCCTGCCACAGGGCTGCTTCTGAGCACGGAGGCACGCCTACAAGCCAGCTG